>NC_088347.1:7077500-7257500 GCF_036884655.1 Musa acuminata AAA Group | reverse complement strand
AAAGTTGAGAAATCTGAAAAAGAAATTCATGCATTTGGAAGATTTAGCATGCCTAATTCTCTTCTAATAAAATCAAACTATTCCTCATTCAATGGTTTTATAAAAATATCTACTAATTGATGCTTTGTATCAATAAATTCTAAAGATATGTCATGAATATTAACATGATCTCTAATAAAATGATGCCTAATATCAATATGTTTAGTTCTAGAGTGTTGAATGATATTTTTTATTAAACATATTGCACTCGTGTTATCACATTTTACGGGTATGTTTTTCAAGTGAACTCCATAATCTTCTAAAGTATTCTTCATCCAGATAACTTGTGCACAACATGCACCTACTGCTATATATTATGCTTCGATTGTAGATAATGCAACCGAGTTTTGTTTCTTCAAAGACCAAGAAACAAGTGTGTGTCCTAAGAATTGATATATTCTGGATGTGCTTTTTCTATCTATTTGATAACCGACAAAATCAACATCGGCATAAGTAAGTAATTCAAAATTTTTAGAATTTGGATACCAAAGTCCTAGACTAGGAGTTCATGTTAGATATCTAAAAATCCTTTTAATAGCTTTTAAGTGAGATTGCTTGAGATTATATTAAAATCTAGTGCATAGTCCAACACTAAATATGATATCGGGTCTAGTTGCTGTGAGGTATAATAAACTACCTATCATACCCCTATAAGTTTTTTATCAAAACATTCTCTATTAATAGCTTTAGCACTATGCATATTAAATTATTTTAATAGATTTAACACATACTTATTTTGACTAACAAAGGTTCCATCACTAAGTTGTTTGATTTGTAATCCTAGGAAAAATGTTAATCCCCCACTAAACTCATTTCGAACTCTTGGCTCATACACTTGGCAAAAGACTCACATAAAAACTCGTTTGAAGAACCAGAAAATGATATCATCAACATAAATTTGAACTATAAGAAAATCATTTTCAAAATGTTTAACAAACAATGTAGTATCGACCTTGCCTTTTATAAAATTATTCTTAATTAGAAAGAAACTAAGTCTCTCATACCATGCCCTTCGGGTTTATTTCAAACCATAGAGAGCCTTAGACAATTTTGTTAGGATCAAGAGTAGCACTAAGAGAGGGGGGGGGGTGGTGAATTAGTGTAGTGAAAAAAGAGTTGATTCTGAAAAATATTTGTTTCGATTCAATCCATTTCAGAAAGAAATTAAACTTGAAAGCTTCCATAAGAGTGCAAAGAGAAGGTTAAGGAAGTTTGCAGTAATGTAAATTGCACAAATTGAAAAGCAAACCAAAATTTAGAGTGGTTCGATTCTTGTGACCTACATCCACTTCCGATTCATCCTCTGTCGAGGTCATCGGTGTCCACTAATGGTCTTCCTTCAATAGGCGAAGACAAACCTTCTATTTACAGAGCTTTCTCCTTTTCACGGGTTTAGAAGATAACCCTTACAAGTCTCACACCTCTCTTGAATGATCTCAACACTTAGAAAGGGAGGAGGAGGACTTTAGAACTTTTATAATACTGTAATACTTCAAAGATTCAAGATTATGCCAATACTTTAGTGCACTTTCATGTAAAAAAGTGGGATATTTATAGGCCCCATTGGCTTCAAAATTGGAGCCAAAAAGTGTCACATCCTTGGATTTCGGGGTATTGGTGGTACCACCGCTATTACTGGATGGTACCATTGCCTGACACTTAACACTGGGCGGTATGACCACCTGATAGAGCTCAGAGACCGTGCTCTTGTGGTGCCACTACTGGCAACATTAACTGCCAGTGATACCACCGCCCAGACCACCTAGGAGACTGGGTCACTAGGCGGTGCCATCGTCGGCCGTGGTTTCAAGTTCTGAATGAGCTATTCAACCTAGCCCAATTTAGCCCTATTAAGGGCCCAATTGGCCCTTGACTAAGTAAGTGGGATTAACCTTCGATCCTAACTTAACTAATGTTCTAACTATGATTAAGGCAAGCGGTTATCGATTTTTCTTTCGGCGAGCCTCTAGTGAACTTCTATGCGAGTCTTCCGGCGAGCTTCCGATGAACTCCTGACGAAATCTCGGTGATCTTCTAATGAACTCTCGGCGATCCTCTGACGAGCTCTTAGCGATCTTCCAAGAGCCTCTAGCGAACTCCCGATGAACTTTCGGTGGGCTCCCAACACACTTTCGGTACATTATCCGAATCTTTGACTCTGGCCCATTATATGCTTTGTGCCTTACTGCTATTATAGTTAATCCTGCACACTTATCTCAACACATAGATTAGGTCAAATAATTTACCAATTGATTTCATCATCAAAATCTGAGATTCAACAATCTCTCCCTTTTTCGTGATGACAACCAATTGGTGATAGAGTTAACCTTAATTCCCCCTATCTATATGCCATACTTGAGAGAATACAAATTTGAATTCATAGCCTTGAATTCAAGCTTTAATCGAATTTAATCATTATAGTATTAAGTCATCAAGATATTAAATGTACAATTTTATCACTTCATGCATGATAAAAATACTTCGGACATAGCCATACATTACTTGCATAAAACATCCTCATGTTATAACTTTTATGGTAGCATTCAAAGGTTCACAACATTAAGAATCTAATATTGCATCATTGTATGGTAACATTACAAATTTTCAGCGTTTACATATGAACTAAACATATTGTCTTAGAAAAATTTGATGCAAAATCCGATGTGTTAGGATCGGAGCGGCACTAAGAGGGGGGGGGGTGAATTAGTGCAGCGGATAAAAACTTCGATTTTAATCAAAATCTTTCGTACGTTAAGAACGAAACTTGAGAAATTTAACTTGAAGGCGTATTCTTGAAGTTGCGCAACAAGAGTAATAAGGAACTAAAGCAGTAAGAAGATTTGCAGTAATGTAAATGACAATAATAAAGAGCAAACCAGAGATTACGCCGATTTTTAGAGTGGTTCGGTCAAATGACCTACTCCACTTGCGAGGCCCCTCTTCGATGAGGCTCCCACCTTCCACTAGCAAGTCTCTTGAAATGGAAGGGTAAACACCCCTCTTACAACCTTTTACAAGCAGCTCAACCTCTTACAAATTTTCAATAAGAAAGAAGGAGGAGAACTCTCTAGCAAATTGAAAACAAGACTTGCTAAGACTTTCTAAGACTTTTCTCTCAATCAAAATGCTTCTCAAAAGTTGTAACCTCAGTTGAGATTTGAGGGGTATTTATAGGCCTCAAGAGGATTCAAATTTTGGGTTTCAAAATTTGAATTCTTTTAGGGTTCCCGGTGCTGGAGGTTCCACCGCCCAGCCAGGCGGTGCCACCGCCCAGCACTCGGGTACTGGACGGTGCAACCGCCCAGCCAAGGAGGTGTCACCGCCCAGCACTCGGGTGCTGGGCGGTTCCACCGCCCAACTAGGCGGTGCCACCGCCTACAGTGATTTCAGCCCAACTACAGTGTTTTCAGCCACTAGTTGGGCTTCAATCTTGGCTCTCTAGTTCGCTGGTTTAGCTTAATTTTTAGCCTAAACCAACTCTGACTTTGGGCCCAGTTGGCCCCTAATCAGGATATAGGATTATCTCTTAATCCTAATCCTAATTACAAGTGGACTACATAACCAAAACACATCCTAAGCAAATTTTCAACCGCGAACGTCGAGTCTTGTTCCGGCGAGCTTTCCGACGAACTTCTTCCAACGGACTCCCTACAAGCTCCCAATCTTTGTGATGACTTTTAACGAGTAGCCGAGCCTTCTCGGTGATCTCCGCGAGCCTCCGACGATTTCTTCGGCGAACTTCCGACACGTTCCCGATTTCTTCTCGGATGGTTCCGGCAGCATCTCCGATGATTCTTCGGTCTCTTAAACGTCCATCGAGCTCGACTCCGGTATCCTTGCTTTATGTTTTCTGGTTATCGTAGTTAATCCTGCACACTTAACTCAATAATATGGATTAGATCAATTAACCCACCAATTGATTATATCATCAAAATCCGAGATTCAACAATCTCCCCCTTTTTGATGATGACAATCAATTGATGACGGAGTTAAACATAACTCCCCCTATCTATATGCCATATTATGAGAAGATAAAAAAAAACACTTGAATTCCATCCCATTGGATTCAAGCATAACCCGATAAGTTCTAATCGTAGAACTCTATCGTTATCCTCATTAAACAATAGTAAGTACGAAACTTTGATGAAAATCTTTTTCAAGTCGAAAGATAAGAGACAAATTTTACTATGACAAGAGATAAAGATTTTCAACTTGAATTGCATGATTATACATTTTAGACATGCATTCAATATGATCAATCAATCTTACGATATTTTCAAGGATTTTGCAAGGCATATAAGATAATCATCGATCGATCACTTTTCTCAAGGATTTTGCAATTCATATTTTGTCATGCTATTAAGAATGATATAAGTCATCACTTTTCTCCCCCTTTGTCATCAACAAAAAGGAAAATGAGACTTGAAGCACATATTTTGTCATACAACGATTTTATCATTGAAAATTAAGTATGCAAAAATATTTACGCAGAGTTCATTTTAGAGGAAAATTCAGCATGCATTCATATTATCTAATCTCTTCTTTCTATGAATAATAGAAATTGTAGATGTATAAGAGAGAGATTGGGATAAAAAATTCAAGTAGTAATTTCACGAAGTCAAGATCATAATTCGAATACAAACTCATTCAAATCGTCAAATTCATGAAAATCTCAACATTACTTTTTAATCATCACATAAGGCATTTAAAGAATTTTTGAAACATAGGAGAATGATGAATTTAAGCATACAATGTTTCAATCAAATTCAAGTCATGAATGCCAATACTTTCATATTTGTAAGTATCAATTCATGAATGCCAAGAGATATTATTTGTGAGTCCAATTTTGTAAGATCAAGATTATGATTTAGATAAAACTTATTTAAATCAAATCGCTAACTTGAAATTCATAATCAAGTCATCAAAGTCGATTTCGAGATTTCACAACATGTCATATGGAATTTGAAGGAGAATGAGAGATGGAAAGAAGATGAAAAACTTTACGGAAAATCCAATCAAACAAGTTTATTGTTTAGGGACAATTTAACATACCTAATTCCCTTCTAATGAATTCAAATTGGTCTTCATTCAAGGCTTTTGTGAATATATCTGCTAATTGATGCTTTGTGTCAATGAATTCTAGAACAACATTATTGTTAAGGACATGATCGCGTATGAAATGATGCCTAACGTCGATGTGCTTAGTTCTAGAATGCTGAATTGGATTTTTAGTAAGGCATATGGCACTAGTATTATCGCATTTTATGGGAATATTTTCAAGGTGAATTCCATAGTCTTCTAATGTATTTTTCATCCAAATTACTTGTGCACAACATGCACTTGCAGCAATGTATTCGGCTTCCGCCGTAGATAGTGCAACTGAATTTTGTTTCTTGGAAGTCCAAGAAACAAGTGCATTTCCTAAAAATTGGCATGTTCCGGATGTACTTTTTCTATCTATCCTGCATCCGCCAAAATCGGCATCTGCATAAGCTATTATATCAAATTTTTCAGATTTTGGATACCACAATCCTAAATTTGGAGTTCCTTTAAGATACCTAAATATTCTTTTAACACTCTTAAGATGAGATAATTTAGGATTAGATTGAAACCTAGCGCAAAGTCCTACACTAAACATAATATCCGGTCTAGTCGCAGTGAGGTAGAGTAGACTACCTATCATTCCCCTATATGTTTTTTGATCGAAACTTTCACCATTTTCATCCATATCTAACTTAGTCGTAGTACTCATAGGGGTGTTTATTGCTTTTGAATTATCCATGTTAAATCGTTTTAACAATTCTAATGTATATTTGGATTGGTTAAGAAATATACCATCACTAAGTTATTTGATTTGTAATCCCAAAAAGAAAGTTAATTCACCCATTAAACTCATTTCAAATTCAAGACTCATACATTTGGCAAATGATTCACATAGGGATTCATCCGAAGAGCCAAACACAATATCGTCAACATAAATTTGCACAATAAGAAAATTATTTTCAAAATGTTTAATAAACAATGTAGTATCAACCTTGCCTTTGGTAAAATTATTTAAAATAAGAAAGGAACTAAGCCTTTCATACCAAGCTCTAGGAGCTTGTTTTAAGCCATAGAGAGCTTTAGTCAATTTGAATACATGATTAGGAAGAAGAGAATTTTCAAATCCGGGAGGTTGTTCGACAAATACTTCTTCGGAAATAAAACCATTCAAGAAAGCACTTTTAACATCCATTTGAAATAGTTTAAAATTATTACTACTAGCATAGGCAAGGAGCATCCTTATGGCTTCTAATCGAGCCACGGGAGCGAAGGTTTCATCGTAATCGATACCTTCTTCTTGGTTGAAACCTTTGGCCACTAATCTAGCCTTGTTTCTAACCACGATACCATTTTCGTCTTGCTTGTTTCTAAAGACCCACTTAGTACCTATGACTAAGTGGTCACTTGGTCTAGGAACAAGCTTCCATACCTCATTCCTCTCAAATTGGTTCAATTCTTCTTGCATTGCAATGATCCAAAAATCATCTTTTAAGGCTTCGTCAATGCATTTAGGTTCAATTTGAGAAAGGAAAGCGGCGTTAGCACAGAAATTTTTGAAAGAAGAACGAGTTTGAACCCCTTTTGATGTATCTCCTATAATTTGCTCTTTTGGATGAGCATCTACATACTTCCATTCTTTTGGTAAAGAAATTTCGGAAGAAGATGCATTCAAAAGGCTATTTTGAGGAGAGGGTTCATTTAAATTCAAATTATCAAAACCAAGATCATCATCAAAATCATTTTTCTTTAAATCGGAAATTTCATTAAAAACTACATGAATAGACTCTTCAATTACTAAAGTTCTTTTATTAAAAACCCGAAAAGCTTTAGAAACGGAAGAGTAACCAAGAAAGATGCCTTCATCGGATTTAGCATCAAATTTTCCTAAAGCATCCCTTTCATTTAAAATAAAGCATTTACAACCAAAAACTTTAAAATAGGAGATGTTTGGTTTTTTGTTATTCCATAATTCATAGGGAGTTTTGGATAAGGATGGTCTTATTAGGACTCTATTCATGATGTAGCAAGCCGTATTTACGGCTTCGGCCCAAAAGTACTTAGGTAAACTATGTTCATTCAACATAGTTCTTGTCATTTCTTGTAGGTTTCTATTTTTCCTTTCAACTACTCCATTTTGTTGAGGATTTCTTGGAGTTGAGAAGTTGTGATTGTACCCATTACTTTCGCAAAAATTTTGAAAGTCACGGTTTTGGAATTCACCACCGTGATCACTCCGAATTGATGAAATCATGAAGCCTTTTTCATTTTGAGTGAGTTTACAAAATTTGGAGAAACACTTGAAGCAATCACTTTTGTGAGCTAAGAAATAGGTCCAAGTGTATCTAGAGTAGTCATCCACAATCACAAACGCATATTTGCTTCCACCTAGACTTGTTGTATCAATTGGTCCAAATAAGTCCAAATGGATCAATTGTAATGGTCTAGTAGTGCTAATTTGATTTTTTGGTTTGAAGCTTGTTTTTATTTGTTTGCCTAGTTGACATGCATCGCATACTTTGTCCTTAATAAACTTTATATTTGGAATTCCTCGTACTAATTCTTGAGATGAGATCTTAGATATTGTTTTCATGCTTGCATGGCCTAATCTCCTATGCCAAAGCCAAGCATCATCATTTACGGCGGAGAAGCACATTTCATTACTTAGTTCATCAAGATTGATGGTATAGACATTATTTTGTTTTAAAGCAATCATAGTCATGTTATGATTTGGTTTTTCAATAATGCACATATTTGATTCAAATCTAACGATGTAACCTTTATCGCATAGTTGACTAATACTCAAGAGATTATGTTTCAATCCATCAACTAGTAAGACATCATCAATGGAAAAATTAAATTTGTTACCAATAGTTCCCTTGCCAATGATTTTGCCCTTGTTGTTGTCTCCGAAGGTAACGTACCCTTCTTCTTTGCTAGTGAGCATAGAGAAATGAGATGGATCTCCAGTCATATGTCTTGAGCATCCACTATCGAGATACCATCTCTTGCTCCTAGCTTGTGGGTTTGTCTACAAAAGAGGATGATTTTTAGGTACCCATTTGATTTTGGGTGCCTCAAAAATTGACCCACTAACTTTGTTATTTATGATTGAATTCTTTATAGTTCCTTTAGGAACCCATATTAATTTTTGTGAACTAATTTTCCTAAATGGGCATTTGTAGGCAATATGTCCGGATTTGCAACAAAAGTTGCATTTCACATAAGAGGAAACATGTAATGTCGGTCCTTTTACGAAAGTGGTGGGATTTTGATGTAATCCTTTTACAAATCCAATTCCATTTCTATTTGCGATGTGACCCTTGTTTGCAAGGATCATATCTAATCCTTTGCTACCAACCTTAAACTTGTTTAAGGTTTCCTTAAGAAGCATATTTTCATTTTTTATTGCTTCTAAGTGCTCACACTTAGAGCATGGAGGAGTTTGAAGACTATCAAACTTATCTTGTAGCACAGCATGCTCTTTCTTTAAGATACTTAACTTCTTGCTAACAGTTCTACATTCATCAAATAATTCATGAAAAGCGATAGACAGTTCTTCAAAAGATAAATCTTCATTAAATAAATCACATACCTCTTCTCCTAACGCCATTAGCGCGTAATGAGCAACTTGCTCGGTGTTGGACTCCTCTTCTTCGGATGCACTTGAATCATCCCACGTTGCCTTGAACGCCTTCTTCTTTGATGTCCTCTTTTTGGCTTGAGGACAATCGTTCTTGTAGTGTCCCGGTTTTTTGCATTCATAGCAAATCACTTGGTCTTTCTTTTGTTCAAATTTATTTTTTGTATTATTTTTAAATCTGTTCTTTCTTAAATATTTTTTAAACTTTTGAGTCAAAAGTGCAATGTCATTGTCACTGTCCTCATCACTTGATGTTCCTTTCAAGTGGTCTTCTTGTGATTTGAGTGCCATATCCTTCCTGTTCTTTGGAAGGGGGTTCTCGAGCTCGTCATGAGCTTGACATGTCATTTCGTAGGTCATTAGAGACCCAATGAGTTCTTCAAGAGGGAATGCTTTAAGGTCTTTGGCCTCTTGAATGGCCGTAACTTTTGGATCCCAACTTTTAGGGAGGGATCTTAAGATTTTAGTTACTAGTTCAAAGTTAGTAAAATCTTTACCAAGAGCTTTGAGTCCATTGATGACATCCGTAAACCGGGTGTACATGTCTCCGATGGACTCACTTGGTTTCATTCGGAAAAGTTCGTAAGAGTGCACAAGGATGTTGATTTTGGACTCTTTCACTCGGCTAGTGCCTTCATGAGTGACCTCAAGAGTTCTCCAAATATCAAAAGCCGAATCACACATTGAAACACGATTAAATTCGTTTTTGTCTAGTGCACAAAACAAGGCATTCATAGCCTTTGCATTTAAAGCAAAAACCTTCTTCTCCGATTCATTCCATTCGCTCATCGGAAGAGAAGATTTTTGAAAACCATTCTCGACAATAGACCAAAGCTCAAAGTCCATAGAAATGAGGAAGATTCTCATGCGAGTCTTCCAATATGTGTAATCCGACCCATTAAACAAAGGTGGTCGTGCAATAGAATGGCCCTCTTGCATGCCGGAGTAAGCCATCTCTCTTGGGTATTAAACCAAATATGAGAGATAACCTCGCTCTGATACCACTTGTTAGGATCGGAGCGGCACTAAGAGGGGGGGGGGGGGGGTGAATTAGTGTAGCGGATAAAAACTTCGATTTTAATCAAAATCTTTCGTACGTTAAGAACGAAACTTGAGAAATTTAACTTGAAGGCGTATTCTTGAAGTTGCGCAACAAGAGTAATAAGGAACTAAAGCAGTAAGAAGATTTGCAGTAATGTAAATGACAATAATAAAGAGCAAACCAGAGATTACGCCGATTTTTAGAGTGGTTCGGTCAAATGACCTACTCCACTTGCGAGGCCCCTCTTCGATGAGGCTCCCACCTTCCACTAGCAAGTCTCTTGAAATGGAAGGGTAAACACCCCTCTTACAACCTTTTACAAGCAGCTCAACCTCTTACAAATTTTCAATAAGAAAGAAGGAGGAGAACTCTCTAGCAAATTGAAAACAAGACTTGCTAAGACTTTCTAAGACTTTTCTCTCAATCAAAATGCTTCTCAAAAGTTGTAACCTCAGTTGAGATTTGAGGGGTATTTATAGGCCTCAAGAGGATTCAAATTTTGGGTTTCAAAATTTGAATTCTTTTAGGGTTCCCGGTGCTGGAGGTTCCACCGCCCAGCCAGGCGGTGCCACCGCCCAGCACTCGGGTACTGGACGGTGCAACCGCCCAGCCAAGGAGGTGTCACCGCCCAGCACTCGGGTGCTGGGCGGTTCCACCGCCCAACTAGGCGGTGCCACCGCCTACAGTGATTTCAGCCCAACTACAGTGTTTTCAGCCACTAGTTGGGCTTCAATCTTGGCTCTCTAGTTCGCTGGTTTAGCTTAATTTTTAGCCTAAACCAACTCTGACTTTGGGCCCAGTTGGCCCCTAATCAGGATATAGGATTATCTCTTAATCCTAATCCTAATTATAAGTGGACTACATAACCAAAACACATCCTAAGCAAATTTTCAACCGCGAACGTCGAGTCTTGTTCCGGCGAGCTTTCCGACGAACTTCTTCCGACGGACTCCCTGCAAGCTCCCAATCTTTGTGATGACTTTTAACGAGTAGCCGAGCCTTCTCGGTGATCTCCGCGAGCCTCCGACGATTTCTTCGGCGAACTTTCGACACGTTCCCGATTTCTTCTCGGATGGTTCCGGCAGCATCTCCGATGATTCTTCGGTCTCTTAAACGTCCATCGAGCTCGACTCCGGTATCCTTGCTTTATGTTTTCTGGTTATCGTAGTTAATCCTGCACACTTAACTCAATAATATGGATTAGATCAATTAACCCACCAATTGATTATATCATCAAAATCCGAGATTCAACACGATGAAGGGATTTTCTTAACTATTCTTCTATTTCTAAGGCCTTTCATATTTTTAACAAAAGAACTTTGGTTATAGAAGAGTCTATTCATGTTGTTTTTAATAAAGTTTCCAAAGTTAAGAGAAATAATTTTTATGATGATATTAATTTTGATGCTTTAAATTTAAATGAAACCCTTTCTCCATCTAGCAACTTGGATGCATCATCTTCCGAAACATCTTTACCCAAGAAATAGAAGTATGTAGATACTCATCCTAAGGAGCTAATCATTGGAGACACATCAAAGAGGGTTCAAACTCGTTCTTCTCTTAAGAATTTTTGTGTCAACACTGCTTTTCTCTCCCAAATTGAACCTAAATGCATTGATGAGACATTGAAAGATTATTCATGGGTTATCGCAATGTAAGAAGAGTTGAACCAATTTGAGAGAAATGTGGTGTGGAAGCTTGTTCCAAGGCCAAATGACCATTTAGTTATTGGTACTAAATGAGTCTTTAGAAATAAGCAAGATGAATTTGGTATCATGGTTAGAAACAATGCTAGATTAGTGGCCAATGGTTTCAACCAAGAAGAAGGTATCGATTATAAAGAAACATTCACTCCTGTGGCACGATTAGAAGCCATAAGAATACTCCTTGCCTATGCTAGTAGCAATAATTTGAAGTTATTTCAAATGGATATTAAAAGTACTTTTCTTAATGACTTTATTTCTGAAGAAGTATATGTCGAACAACCTCCCAGATTTTAGAATGATAATTTCTCTAATCATGTGTTTAAATTGACTAAAGCTCTTTATAGATTGAAACAAGCCCTAAGGGCTTGGTATGAGAGACTTAGCTCTTTTTTTATTCAAAATAATTTTTCTAAAGGTAAGGTCGATACTATATTATTTATTAAAAATTTTAAAAATAATTTTCTTATTGTTCAAATTTATATTAATGATATTATTTTTTGTTTTACGAATGAATCTCTATGCGAATCATTTGCCAAAAGTATGAGCCAAGAGTTTGAAATGAGTCTAATGGGTGAACTAACTTTCTTTTTAGGCCTATAAATTAAATAACTTAGTGATGGTATTTTTCTTAGTCAAATAAAATATGCATTAGACTTGTTGAAACAGTTTAATATGGATAATTCAAAGGTTATCAATACTCTATCTCTACTAAGTTAGACATTGATGAAGGGGGAGAAAGCTTTGATCAAAAATCTTATAGGGGTATGATAGGTAGTTTACTATACCTCATCACAACGAGACCAGACATTATGTTTAGCACAGGACTTTATGCTAGGTTTCAATCTAACTTCAAGCAATCTCATTTAAAAGTAATTAAAAGAATTTTTAGATACCTAAAAAGAACTCCAAAACTAGGATTATGGTATCCAAAAGCAAAATACTTTGAATTGCTTGGTTATGCCGATTCTGATTTTGCTAGCACATTTGGAATATATCAATTTTTAGGACACGCACTTGTTTCTTGGTCTTCTAAGAAATAAAACTCGGTTGCATTATCCACAACCAAAGCAGAGTATATTACAGTAGGTGCATGATGTGCTCAAGTTATATGGATTAAAAAATACTTTAAAGGATTATGGAATGCACCTGAAGAATATACCTATAAACTGTGATAACACAAGTACAATATGTTTAACAAAAAATCCTATTCAGCACTCTAGAACTAAACATATTGATATTAGGCATCACTTTATACAAGATCATGTTAATAATCATGATGTAATCTTAGAATTTATTGACACGAAACATCAATTAGCTGATATTTTTACAAAATTTTTGATTGAGGAACAATTTGATTTTATAAGAAGAGAATTAGGTATGCTAAATTTCTTGGATACATTAGTTCCCTTTTAAATTTTTCTCCGGATCTTCTTATCGAATTCTATTTTACAAGATCATTCACTTGAATCATGAACTTATTGTTAGGATCGAGAGAACTAAGAGGGGGGTGGGGTGAATTAGTGCAGCGGAAATTTTTCAGCGATTAAAACCGAAAGCTGCGTTCGTTTGATAAAAAATGATTTCGATGTAAAAGCTAATTCTAAGATTACTTTAACTTAAGATTAAGCGAGATGACATTAAAGTAAATCTACAAAGGTAGTTTGCAGTTTATGATGAAAATTAGAATGCAAGCGCAAACTGAAATACGATAAAACCGGTTTACGTCTAAATGTCAATTTTGAAGATATTGAACTTCGAGATATGTTTTATAAATGCGCAGAAGGCAGTTTGCAGTTATGATTGAAATCAAAATGTAAACATAAACTGAAATGTAATGATCGTACGAAAAAGTCGATTTACGTTTAGACGCAGATTCGGAAAGCTCTGAACTTAGAAACTCGTTCGTAAAAACGCAGAAGGCAGTAGCTATTTAGGAGGTTTGTAGTAAAGATAAAAATGCTCAAAGTAAATGCAAACCGAGATTTAGAGTGGTTCGGTCAATCTTGACCTACTCCACTTTTGGCTTCCTCCACCGACGAGGTCACCGACGTCAACTAGAGGCCTTCCTTCAATAGTCGAAGGCCAACCACCCTTTTACAGTTTCACTAATTTTGACGGGCTTAGGAGACAACCCTTACAGAATTTTCTCTCCTCTCTTTACAACTCAGAACTTGGAAGAAAAGAGGGAGAAGAACTTTTGGCCTTTACAACAATTTTGAGCTCTAAGAATCACAGAAAAAGATCAAGATTTCGGTGTATGTCTTTGCTCTTTCAGTGCTGAATGGGTGGGGTATTTATAGGCCTTAACCCAGTTCAAATTTGGAGCTCAAAACTGTCAATTCCCGGAATTTCGGGATCAAGCAGTTGCACCTCCTGACTGGGGCAGTTGCACCGCCTGGCAGAGCTCGAAGACTGAGCCTCTAGGCGGTGCCACCTCTGTCAGGGGCGGCTGCACCTCTCTGCCAGAGCTCGAAGACCAAGCTCAAGCGGTTGCACCTCCTGACTGGGGCGGTTGCACTGCCTACCAGAGCTCGAAGACCGAGCTCAGGCGGTGCTACCTCCTGTCAGGAGAGGTTGCACCGCCCAGTCTCGCTTGGAGACTGAGCCCAGGCGGTTGCACCTCCTGGCTGGGGTGGTTGCACCGCCTAGTCTCACTCGGAGACTGCCTCCTGGGGGTGCTACCTCCTACCCTGGCGGTGCTACCTCCTAGCATTATTTCAAGTCCGAATGGGTTGATTCATTCGGCCCAATTTGGGGCTTTCAAGGGCCCGATTGCCCCAAGATTAAGTTAATGGGATCACCTCCCATTTCTAACTTAATCATTGTGCTAACTACGATTATTTTCTAAGACATTTACTGCAACTTGCTCCGGTACGTCAATCGCTTCTTCCGGTGAGCTTCCGGCGAACTTCCGTCGATCATCCGATGAACCCTCGGTGATGCTTCTGCGGACTTCCGGCAAACTCCTCAACTTGCGACGATCCACTTGGCGAGTTCCGACGAGCTTCTTTGGCAAGCTCCTGGACTTCTCAGATTTGTTCCCGCAGAAACTCCGACGACCGTCCGAACTTCCGTAGAACTATCGAACTCCCAACGTGATCATTATCTTGACTCCGGCGCAACTCCTACTGCATGTCTTTCTTCCATCATAGTTAATCCTGCACACTCAAAACAAAAACTTTGATCGAGATAATTAATCCTAAGCAATTAACCAAGTTGTCCGGCATGTCATTGGTCCCTCGACGCTTCGTCCGATTCTTCGGCGCATCGTCCGTTCCTGCAGCTTATTGCCCAATCGGCCAGTTGACTTCGCAACTCCGATATCCTTGGCACAATACCCGCTCTTCTTGGCCCGATGCCCGAGACCACAGCCCGAAGCCTTCTGTCGATACGTCGACCGATCCACCGGCCCAACGTCCAATCTTCTGACATGTTCCTCCGGCACAACATGATTTCCTACTTTAATTGTCTCATCCTGATCGAGGCATCCTGCGTCACTCAAAACACAGATTAAATCATAAACATATATCAAGTAGTTTCATCATCAAAATACGAGATTCAACACTTATGGTATGCGAACGAATTTTATACGATGTTTGTGTACGAACTTTATATGATGCATGAACTTATGGTGCAAATTCTATATGATGTGTATATGAATCACGAACTTTTGGTGCGAATCTTCTCCTCTTACAAGAATAGAGTTTATGATGTTTGTGTAAATGAGTGTGTCCACCTCATAATGATAAAAATCTTGCAAGAAGGAACCACACAATGTCAGCACCACACCACAATGCAAGCAATGCTTACTGCCTGCAAGCAGTGGCACTGCCCAACTGGTTGTTGAATCTCGGATTTTGATGATGAAGTCAATTGTCATTTGTTATCTAATCTATGTGTTGAGATAAGTGTGCAGGATTAACTACGATGAGAGTAAGACAAGCAGCAGGTGTTGCGCCGGAGTCAAGATCATGATCACGTTGGGAGTTCGAGAGTTCGACGGAAGTTCGGACGGTCGTCGGAGGTTCAGCGAGAACAGATCCGAGAAGTCCAGAAGCTTGCCAAGCGAAGCTCGTCGGAACTCGCCAAGTGGATCGTCGCAAAGTCCAAGAGTATGCCGGATGTCCGCAGAAGGATCACCGAGGGTTTATCGGATGATCGACGGAAGTTGGCCGGAAACTCGCCGGAAGAAGCGATTGACGCATCGGAGCAAAGCTGCAGAAGTTGTCTTAGAGTTAATCGTAGTTAGCATGATGATTAAGCTTGAAAATGGGAGGTGATCCCATTAGCTTAATCTTGGGGCAATTGGGCCCCTGAAAAGATTCAAATTGGGCCGAATGGAGCGAACCATTCGGACCCTGATTGCACCAGGAGGTGCAACCGCCAGGGCTGCGAGGTTGGGAGGTGCAACCGCCCCAGCCAGGAGGTGCAACCGCCAGGGCTGCGAGGCTGGGAGGTGCAACCGCCCCAGCCAAGAGGTGCAACCGCCCAGAGCTCAGTCTTCGAGCTAGACTGGGCGGTGCAACCTCCTCTGTCAAGAGGTAGCACCGCTAGAGCTCAAGTTTCGAGCTCTGCCAGGCGGTGCAACCACCGAGCTCAGTCTTCGAGCTCTGGCAGAGAGGTGCATCAGCCTGAGCTCAGTTTCGAGCTCTGCCAGGTGATGCAACCACCGAGCTCAGTCTTCGAGCTCTGGCAGAGAGGTGCATCAGCCTGAGCTCAGTTTCGAGCTCTACCAGGTGATGCAACCACCGAGCTCAGACTTCGAGCTCTGCCAGGCGGTGCAACCACCGAGCTCAGTCTTCGAGCTCTGCCAGGTGATGCAACCATCGAGCTCACTCTTCGAGCTCTGGCAGAGAGGAGCAATCGCCTGAGCTCAGTCTTCGAGCTCTGCCAAGCGGTGCCACCTCTCCAGTCAAGAGGTGCAACCGCCTGATCCCATAATTCTGGGATTTGATCGATTTGATCGTTTTGAGCTCCAAATTTGAACTGGGTTGGGGCCTATAAATACCCCACCCATTCAGCACTGAAAAGATATAGATCCACACCGAATTCTTGATCTTTTCAGTGATTCTAAGAGCTCAAATTTGTGTAAAGTCCTAAAGTTCTCCTCCTTCTGTTCTTCAAGTTTTGAGTTGTAAAGAGAGGAGAGAAAGGATCTGTAAAGGTTGTCTCCTGAGCCTGTCAAAAGGAGAGAAACTGTAAAAGGGCAGTTAGCCTTCGCCCATTGAAGGAAGGCAGCTAGTTGACGTCGGTGACCTCGTCGGAGGAGGAAGCCAAAAGTGGAGTAGGTCAAGACTGACCGAACCACTCTAAATCTCTGGTTTGCTTTTACCTTGAGCACTTTATCATTACTGCAAACCTCCTACATTGCTACTGCCCTCTGCGCCTTTACGAACCAGTTTCTAAGCTCTAATCTTTTAGAATCTGCATTCAAACGTAAATCATGTTTTCGTACGATCTTCACACTGCGGTTTACGCTTACATTCGGATTCCATTTATAACTGCAAATTGCTTTCTACGTAAAACGCTTTTCAAGGTTCAAAACTACTTTTAGACGCAAAACTACATTTAGACGTAAAATTACGTTTAGACGTAAAACTGCGTTTAGACGCAAAACTGCGTTTAGACGTAAAACTGCGTTTAGACGTAAAACTGCGTTTAGACGTAAAACTGTGTTTAGACGCAAAACTGCGTTTAGACGCAAAACTGCGTTTAGACGTAAAACTGCGTTTAGACGTAAAACTGCGTTTTGACGTAAAACTGCGTTTGAACGTAAAACTGCGTTTAGACGTAAAACTGCGTTTAGACGCAGACTGCGCTTAGACGCAAACTGTGTTTAGACGCAAACTGCGCTTAGACGCAAAACTGCGCTTAGACGCAAACTGCACTGTGATTCTGCTTTTATATCGAAATCGTTTTTTATCGGACGAACGCAGCTTTAGCTTTTAAATTGCTGTAAGATTTCCGCTGCACTAATTCACCCCCCCCCTCTTAGTGCTCTCGATCCTAACAATTGGTATCAGAGCCCGGTTAACTCTCAAAAGGATTAAAACCCAAGAGAGATGGCTTACGCCGGAAACCAAGAGGGCCATTCTATTACACGTCCACCCATGTTTAATGGGACGGACTACATTTACTGGAAGACCCGAATGAGGATCTTTCTTATTTCTATGGATTTTGAATTATGGAATCTTGTCGAGAATGGTTTTTCAAAGTCTTCTCTTCCAATGATCGATTGGAATGAGTTGGAAAAGAAGGCTTTCGCTCTTAATGCAAAGGCTATGAATGCCTTATTTTGCGCACTTGATAAAAACGAGTTTAATCGTGTTTCAACTTGCAAAACTGCTTTTGATATTTGGCACACACTTGAAGTGACCCACGAGGGCACAAGTAGAGTGAAAGAGTCAAAAATCAATCTGTTGCTGCATTCTTTTGAACTTTTCCGAATGAAACCGAGTGAAACCATTGGCGACATGTTTACCCGTTTCACGGATGTCGTCAAAAGTCTAAAAGGACTCGGAAAAAGTTTTTCGGATTTTGAACTCGTAAATAAAATACTAAGATCCCTTCCTAAAAGTTGGGATCCTAAAGTCACTGCCATTCAAGAGGCAAAAGATCTGCGCAACTTCCCTCTTGAAGAACTAATCGGGTCATTAATGACCTACGAAATGACTTGCAAAGCTCATGAAAAGCAAGAAGACATCCTTCCAAAGAACAGGAAGGATATGGCACTTAAAACTTCTAAATGCCACTTGAGAGAAAACTCAAGTGATGAGGACTATGATGATGACTTGGCACTTTTGACAAGAAAGTTTAAGAAATTCTTCAAAAGAAACAAGTTTAAAAACGATGTGAAAAATAAACTTGAACCCAAGAAGGACCAAGTGATCTGCTACGAATGTAAAAAGCCGGGACACTACAAGAATGATTGTCCCCAAGTCAAAAGAAGAACATCAAAGAAGAAGGCTCTTCAAGCAACATGGGATGACTTGAGCGCATCTGAAGAAGAGGAGTCCAACACCGAGCAAGTTGCTCATTACGCCTTAATGGCCATCGGAGAGGAGGTAACGGATTTATTAGATGCTGATTTATCTTTCGAGGAATTATCAAATGCCTTCCATGATTTATTTGATGAATGCAAAGTTATAAATAGAAAATACAAGTTGCTAAAAAATGTACATGATAATCTTACTTGTGAGTTTGATAAGTTAAAAGTCGAACATCATGATAGTTTAAATTCATGTATCAAATGTCATGATTTAGAAACTATGCAAAAAGAAAACCTGCTACTCAAGGACACCTTGAAGAAATTCGAGGTTGGTAGCAAGTCATTAAACATGATCCTTGCAAACAAGGGTCACACTCCCAAAAGAAGTGGGATTGGATTTGTGAGGAGTCCTCACCAAAATCCAATCACCTTTGTAAAAGGCTCCATCTTACATGTTCAACACCAAACCAAGTGCAACTTTTGTTGCAAATCTGGACACAAGACACATTGTTATCCATTCAAGAAAATAAGTCCAAACAAATTAATTTGGGTTCCTAAAGGAACCATGATAAACTCTATGCAACATGATAGAAAATGTAGATCTATTTATGAGGCACCCAAAAGCAAATGGGTTCCTAAAGATCATCCCTTCCTATAAAAACATTAAAAGTCTAGGCCGGAGCAAGAAATAATATTCTGCTCCTTGACTCTCAATGGTCATAAACCAAGAATCAAAAAGGAACTCGCAACGCTTAAGTAACAAGTGGAAGTTGTGAAATCACAAATACGATACAACCTTATTAGAAACGTATGATATCCAAATTCACATACCCCCCTGATCTTCAAAACCCGTTCATCTACGAATTAATTCTTGTAGAAACTAAATATGTCATTATCTTAAAAGGGATACCAAACAAACATACGTATGCACGTTAAAAGATCTATCTTGATCGTACAAGAGCTTCTTCCTTAAATAAAAACTCATACGAAATCATTAATTGCTCTGAAACTCTCCTCAAGGCAAAGGCTCCCTAATCAAATCATATTAGGTGCTCACTGGCTGCAGGCGGTGGCACCTCTCCAGCTGGCGGTGGCACCTCCAGCTATCACGGGTTGCCAGAGGTTGCACCGCTCCAGCCAGAGGTGCAACCGCCAACAGCTCTGCCCTTTAAACCCACACTAGGGCCGACTATGGAACCGACCCCAACTCACCCCCATTTCCTCCTCTACTCTTCCAAGTCTCCTCAATTCCCATTTCACTCCTCTAAGCCTTCCAAATACCTCCCATTTCGGAGCAAAACATCAAGAATCCTTCCTTCTCTTGAAGATTTCACAAAGGTACCCTCTAAGAAGCTCTTAAATTCTGTTTTGTTCTTCATTTACTTTAGCTCATCATCATCCCTCTAAACAGCAGTAGTTATGGGATCTAGAAGATCCTCAAGGGACAAGGGAAAGAGGAGAGTAGTAGAAGAGTTTGATCTCACTCTTTTTGATTCTAAAAACCATGCTGAAAAATTTCTCTCCTTCGAACTAAGAAGCATCAATAAGGGAAAATACGTAGATCTGAATGAACTAAGAGATGTAGAGACTATCCAATGGTTTGCAAACCTAAATCTACTTTCAATTTTGCAGATCAACGAACCCATTTATCCTAGACTAGTTAGATTGTTTTACAACAACATGCAAATAGATGATGAAGAAAGGATGTCAACCTATCTCTTAGGACAACACATCTCAATCACTGATAGATTCATTTGTGATATGATAGGTATTCCCATGAAAAGCATAGGACTTTACTTTAAAGGATCATGGGATGAAAAAACCATTGAAACATCCTACGTTGAAGCCTTAGGAACAATCCTTGCCAATCCTAACATAGAATCTGTTCCTAAAAGTTGTGAACATCTACTGCCTTTTAACACTAAGATACTTCATCATATCATGACTAGTATAATTCTTCCTAAACAATACCATCATGATGAAGTGAGTCAATTGGAATTAGGAATTATGTACCTAATCATGAAAGGACGTGACATTTGTCTTGGCTATCTGATCCAACAAAACATGTTAGAATTATCTAAGAAGGATATGATGCTCCCATATGGTGGAATAATTACTAGAATAATGAAAGCTTACGACATTCAAATACCACTAGAAGAAGAAGTAATGAAAGTAGATAGATTCAGCATAATAAACAAAAATCTACTTCACCGACTAAGATGTCACTATAGAAACGGTAACTGGGTTAGAATGCCTAGAAGAACTGATCCCCCTCAGCCTGAACCTGAACCTGAACCAGAGCCGGAAACCCCAGTCTTTAGGAGTACCCAATCTCCTCCGATCTGTCCCTTTGAGGAAACACATCCGGTTGAGCAAACTCACACATCATCCATCGAAGATATCGGGATTCGGATGGACCGATTTGAACAAAGACAAGAACGGCTTGAACTTCGACAAGATCAAATCCTAACCGAGCTGCAGCAAATCCATCGACAATTTGACTCTTTACTTAGGCACTTTAATCTTCCACCTCATGAATAAGCTTGTATGAACATCTGCTGTTTTTGATATGACATGTTGTAAACTCCTTATGTTATTCATAAAGGACTTTGTTTTTATGGTTACCTGATATGCTGTACATATGTTACCCTGATATGGTTATCTTTGTTTGTGTAAGCATATTTGCAAACATCTCTTGTTGTTTATCTCGGTTTTTGCACTGAAACTAAAAAGGTTTAAAAGCCTATGCCTTGAAAAATATGAAGCAACATACCAATGTAGTTGATAAGTCAGCAGTATGACATTGATATGGTTGCTATTACTAATATGATTGCTATCATGCCATGTATCAAGATATCAAACAAAAATTTGCATCGTACGAGCTGATATCTTACCATGTGATGCAATGCTACACTTGCTAAAATAAAAATCTTGCTATGCAATATGATGGAATGCTGCACTTGAAATAATTGTGTTACTACATCAAAAGCTTAACACTCAAGAATCAAACACATTGATATTAGACATCACTTTATACGAGATCAGTTCACTAATCATGATGTAACCATAGAGTTTATTGATACCAAACATCAACTAGCTGATATCTTCACAAAACCCCTATGTGAAGAACAATTTGATTACATAAGAAGAGAATTAGGAATGTTGATGTGTCCGAATACTTAAACTAGTTAAAATTATTTTTCGGATGTTATTACTATTACATGCCTTGACAACGCTTGATCAAATAACATGTTGCAAATTATGTGACAAATATTCTTAACCAAATGCATGTAAGAAGTTCATTTTTCGGTTTGTATGCTTAAAATGGGATGTTCCTGTACACTCTTATGAAAACTCTTTGAAAAATGACTTTCCTCCGTCAAGCAACAAACAATAAAGAGATATTCAAAGAATTATATGTGTCATGACTTCCTTTATGTGCTTGATGATGCTATCATGCTTTTTGTTGATGACAAAGGGGGAGAAACATATGAATTGATAAACACTATGTCATAGCTGAACTGCCATAATCATGTCTATGTCATAGTTGCAAATACTTGAGTGATGCTATAAACAATGTTATAGTTATGCCATCCTTGCATCACCAAGAGATATGTGAACATGTGCTATAGTTTGCATCATATCTTAATTCAATATTCTATATTGTGAAGAAAATTGTGAAGAAAATGCAAACTTGCTAGAAAATCTCAAATGTATGCATCATGTAAAAAGTCCTTCGTAGCTTTATATGATTACATGATGAATAGTTACAAACACTATCATACAAACTTGATGATGTATGTCATGCCTTGACATCATTCTTGAAGAGATACATCATGATGGGCATCATGATGGGAGCATTGATAAGTTTAACTGATCTAACTTATCAATACGTCACTTGAATTCTTTGGTCTTGAATTCAAGGTTGACTTATCTCAACTATGGCATATAGATAGGGGGAGTTAAGGACAACTCCTTTATCAATTGATTGTCATCATCAAAAAGGGGGAGATTGTTGAATCTCGGATTTTGATGATGAAGTCAATTGTCATTTGTTATCTAATCTATGTGTTGAGATAAGTGTGCAGGATTAACTATGATGAGAGTAAGACAAGCAGCAGGTGTTACGCCGGAGTCAAGATCATGATCACGTTGGGAGTTCGAGAGTTCGACGGAAGTTCGGACGGTCGTCGGAGGTTCAGCGAGAACAGATCCGAGAAGTCCAGAAGCTTGCCAAGCGAAGCTCGTCGGAACTCGCCAAGTGGATCGTCGCAAAGTCCAGGAGTATGCCGGATGTCCGCAGAAGGATCACCGAGGGTTTATCGGATGATCGACGGAAGTTGGCCGGAAACTCGCCGGAAGAAGCGATTGACGCATCGGAGCAAAGCTGCAGAAGTTGTCTTAGAGTTAATCGTAGTTAGCATGATGATTAAGCTTGAAAATGGGAGGTGATCCCATTAGCTTAATCTTGGGGCAATTGGGCCCCTGAAAAGATTCAAATTGGGCCGAATGGAGCGAACCATTCGGACCCTGATTGCACCAGGAGGTGCAACCGCCAGGGCTGCGAGGCTGGGAGGTGCAACCGCCCCAGCCAGGAGGTGCAACCGCCAGGGCTGCGAGGCTGGGAGGTGCAACCGCCCCAGCCAAGAGGTGCAACCGCCCAGAGCTCAGTCTTCGAGCTAGACTGGGCGGTGCAACCACCTCTGTCAAGAGGTAGCACCGCCAGAGCTCAAGTTTCGAGCTCTGCCAGGCGGTGCAACCACCGAGCTCAGTCTTCGAGCTCTGGCAGAGAGGTGCATCAGCCTGAGCTCAGTTTCGAGCTCTGCCAGGTGATGCAACCACCGAGCTCAGTCTTCGAGCTCTGGCAGAGAGGTGCATCAGCCTGAGCTCAGTTTCGAGCTCTGCCAGGTGATGCAACCACCGAGCTCAGACTTCGAGCTCTGCTAGGCGGTGCAACCACTGAGCTCAGTCTTCGAGCTCTGCCAGGTGATGCAACCATCGAGCTCAGTCTTCGAGCTCTGGCAGAGAGGAGCAATCGCCTGAGCTCAGTCTTCGAGCTCTACCAGGCGGTGCCACCTCTCCAGTCAAGAGGTGCAACCGCCTGATCCCAGAATTCTGGGATTTGATCGATTTGATCGTTTTGAGCTCCAAATTTGAACTGGGTTGGGGCCTATAAATACCCCACCCATTCAGCACTGAAAAGATACAGATCCACACCGAATTCTTGATCTTTTCAGTGATTCTAAGAGCTCAAATTTGTGTAAAGTCCTAAAGTTCTCCTCCTTTTGTTCTTCAAGTTTTGAGTTGTAAAGAGAGGAGAGAAAGGATCTGTAAAGGTTGTCTCCTGAGCCTGTCAAAATGAGAGAAACTGTAAAAGGGCAGTTAGCCTTCGCCCATTGAAGGAAGGCAGCTAGTTGACGTCGGTGACCTCGTCGGAGGAGGAAGCCAAAAGTGGAGTAGGTCAAGACTGACCGAACCACTCTAAATCTCTGGTTTGCTTTTACCTTGAGCACTTTATCATTACTGCAAACCTCCTACATTGCTACTGCCCTCTGCGCCTTTACGAACCAGTTTCTAAGCTCTGATCTTTCAGAATCTGCATTCAAACGTAAATCGTGTTTTCGTACGATCTTCACACTACGGTTTACGCTTACATTCGGATTCCATTTATAACTGCAAATTGCTTTCTACGTAAAACGCTTTTCAAGGTTCAAAACTACTTTTAGACGCAAAACTACATTTAGACGTAAAATTACGTTTAGACGTAAAATTACGTTTAGACGTAAAACTGCGTTTAGACGCAAAACTGCGTTTAGACGTAAAACTGCGTTTAGACGTAAAACTGCTTTTAGACGTAAAACTGCGTTTAGACGCAAAACTGCGTTTAGACGCAAAACTGCGTTTAGACGTAAAACTGCGTTTAGACGTAAAACTGCGTTTTGACGTAAAACTGCGTTTGAACGTAAAACTACGTTTAGACGTAAAACTGCGTTTAGACGCAGACTGCGCTTAGACGCAGACTGCGCTTAGACGCAAACTACGCTTAGACGCAAAACTGCGCTTAGACGCAAACTGCACTGTGATTCTGCTTTTATATCGAAATCGTTTTTTATCGGACGAACGCAGCTTTAGCTTTTAAATTGCTGTAAGATTTCCGCTGCACTAATTCACCCCCCCCCCTCTTAGTGCTCTCGATCCTAACACTGGTCATGGGTTGTAGGCGGTTGTACTGCTCGTAACCTGCCCTATATAAACAACAAGCTAGGGCCGGTGGTAGAACTGACCCCAACTCATTCTACACCTTTCCAAAGTGCTCCAAACCTCTTGATCCTCTTGCTCTCCCTCTAACAACTCAAAAGAATCCTCATTTTTCTACTAAATCAAGGATCAATCTCAAACACCCTCTTGGTGATCACAAGAAGGAAAAACTACAAAGGTAATCCCTAAACCAAATTGATTCCTCCTTTGCATTATGTATTCTTGCCTCTTATTTGTCTTCATAATTGTAGTCTCCATGACTTCTTGAAGATCCTCAAGGGACAAAGGGAAGAGGAGATTAGATGAAATTTATGACTCCCTACTTTTCAATTCTCATCAACATGCCCTTAAATTTCTAATCATAGAATCTAGAAATGTTTATAAGTGTAAATATGTTGATTTAGAGGAATTAAGTGATTTGGAATCTATTCAATAGTTTGCTAACCTAGATATCCTACCAATCCTTTAAATATGTGAACCTATATACCTTAGACTTGTTAGATTGTTCTATAATAATTTGCATGTGGATGAACACGAAAGGGTCTCCACCTATCTCTTAGGATATTATATACCCATTACGGATAGCGTAATTTACAACCTCATAGGAAATACGGAGAAAAATAAAAATTGTTATTTTAGAGGACAATGCGACGAAGCAACAATTGGGACCACTTATTCTGAAGCCCTAGGAATCATCTTCTGTAATCCTAACTTATCTATTCTTCCAAAAAGCTATGAACATTTATTACCTTTCAACACCAAACTACTTTATCACATCTTGATAAGCATTATAATCCCAAAACAATATCATCATGATGAAGTTAACCAAATGAAAATAGGAATGATGTATTAAATTATGAAAGGACATGAAAATTATTTTGGCAACCTAATACAACAAAATATAATTGAACTATCGAAAAAGGATATGATGCTTCCATAGGGTGGCCTAATCACAAGATTAATCCATGCTTATGACATAGTTATCCCACCTAACAAAGAATTTATGAAACTAGATAGGTTTCATGTCATAAATAGAAATCTACTATGAAGATTAAGGTATATATTCAAAAATGGGATATGGACTAGATTACCCAAAAGAACTGACCCCCTCCCACCTGATCCAGAACTTGAAACACCAATATTTATGGGCAATTAAACTCCTCCCACTAGTCCCTTTAAGGCAACACCTCTAATAGAGCAAGCACCCTCCTCATCTATCGAAGACATAGGGACTCGAATGGATCGATTTGAACAACATCAAGATCATAATTTAACTGAGATACAGCAGATTCATTGATAACTTAATACCTTGTTTAGACATTTTGACTTGCCACCACCTGAATAGCTATCTATGTCTTTTTGTTGATGGCAAAGGGGGAGAAGTTGATGGAAAACTTTAAAACTTTTTGATATTGTAATCTTGTGTTTACTTTGATGTTGTGATCTCTTTTATGTTGAAAACTTTTGATGTTATATTCACCTTGATGTTGTAATCTTGTGTTTACTTTGATATTGTGATCTCTCTAAATGCTGAAAATTTGTAATGTTACCATACAATGATGCAATATTAGATTCTTAATGTTGTGAACCTTTGAATGCTACCATGAAAGTTATAACATGAGGATGTTTTATGCAAGTAATGTATGGCTATGTCCGAAGTATTTTTATCATGCATGAAGTGATAGATGGAGAAAGGGTTTCATTTAAATTTAAAGCATCAAAATTAATATCATCATAAAAATTATTTTTCTTAACTTTGGAAACTTTATTAAAAACAACATGAATAGACTCTTCTATAACCAAAGTTCTTTTGTTAAAAATATGAAAGGCCTTAGAAATAGAAGAATAGTTAAGAAAATCCCTTCATCGGATTTTACATCAAATTTTTCTAAGACATCTTTTCAATCAAGATAAAACATTTACACCCGAAAACTTTAAAATATAAAATGTTGGGTTTTTTATTGTTCCACAACTCATAAGGAGTTTTGGAAAGTAATAGTCTTACTAGAACCCTATTCATGACATAGTATGTCATATTTACAGCTTCGGCCCAAAAATATTTGGGTAGGCTATGTTCGTTTAACATGGTTCTTGCCATTTCTTGTAAGGAGTTTTTATTTCTACCACTCTAGGTTCCTAAAAGAATCATAAAGAACTCTATGCAAAATGATAAGTTAAGTCGATCAATTTTTGAGGCACCTAAGGTCAAATAGTTACCTAAAAATCATCCTTTTTTGTAGAATTGTTTACCATCACAAGCTAGGAGCAAGAGATGATATCTTGGTAGTGGATGCTTAAGGCACATAACTGGAGATCCCTCTCAATTTTCTAAGCTCATTAGCCTAGACAAAGGGTATGCCACCTTCGGAGACAACAACAAAGGTAAAATCATTGGCAAAGGAACCATAGGTAACAAATCCAACTTTTTGATTAAAGATGTATTGTTGGTTGATGACTTAAAGCATAATCATTTGAGCATTAGTCAATTGTGTAATAAAGGATACATCATTAGATTTGAATCCAATGCTTGCATTATTGAAAAACCACACAAAAACACATCTATGATTGCCCTAAAACAAAATAATGTATATACTGTTGACATTAATGATCTTTGTAATGAAATGTGTTTTTCGATTTTGAATGACGATGCTTAGCTTTGGCATAGGAGATTAGGTCATGCTAGCATAAAAACTAATCTCATCCAAAGAACTTGTAAGAGGAATTCCTAACATTAAGTTTGTTAAAGATAATGTGTGTGATGCATGTCAACTAAGAAAATAAGTAAAAAGTAGTTTTAAACCAAAAAAATCAAATAAGCACCTCTAGACCAATGCTATTGAACCATATGGATTTATTTGGATCAATTGATACATCAAACCTAGGAGGTAGCAAATACGCCTTTGTCATTGTGGACGATTATAGTAGATACATTTAGACATACTTCTTGGCACATAAATATGATTGCTTTAGGTATTTTTTTAAGTTTGTAAACTTGTTCAAAATGAAAAAGTCTTTATGATTTCATCCATTCGGAGTGATCACGGTGGCGAATTTCAAAACCATGATTTCCAAAATTTTTATGAATCTAATGGATACAACCATAATTTCTCTACTCTGAGAAATCCTAAATAAAATGGAGTAATAGAAAGAAAAAATAAAAATTTACAATAAATGACAAGAACCATGTTGAATGAACATAGCTTACCCAAATATTTTTGAGTCGAAGCCATTATTATGGCATGTTATGTCATGAACAAGGTTTTAGTAAGACCATTACTTTCCAAAACTCCTTATGAATTATGGAATAACAAAAAACTTAATATTTTATACTTTAAAGTTTTTGTTTGTAAATGTTTTATCTTGAATGTAAAGATGTCTTAGGAAAGTTTGATGCAAAATCTGATAAAGGGATTTTTCTTAGCTATTCTTCTATTTATAAAGTCTTTCATATCTTTAACAAAAGAACTTTGGTTATAGAAGAGTTTATTCATGTTGTCTTTAATGAAGATTTCAAATTTAAGAAAAATGAGTTTGATGATGATCTTAATTTTGATGCTTTGAATTTAAATGAACTCTCTTCTCCAACTAGCAACTTGGATACATTTTTTTTCGATTCATCCTTACCCAAGGAATGGAAGTATATAAATGCTCATTCTAAGGAGCTAATCATAGGAGACACATCAAAAGGGGTTCAAACTCATTCTTCTCGTAAAACTTTTTATATCAACGCTGCTTTTCTTTCTTAAATTAAACCTAAATGCATTAATGAAGCCTTGAAAGATGAATCATGGTATTATCACAATGTAAGAAGAGTTGAACCAATTTGAGAGAAATAATGTGTGGGAGCTTGTTCCGAGATCTAGTGACCATTTAGTTATTAGTATTAAATGGGTCTTTAGAAATAAGCAAGATGAATTTGGTATCATGGTTAGAAACAAGGCTAGATTAGTGGTCAAGAGTTTCAACCAAGAGGAAGGTATTGATTAAGAAGAAACCTTCGCTCCTGTGGCAAGATTAGAAGCCATAAGGATGCTCCTTGCCTATGCTAGCTATAATAATTTGAAGTTAATAATTTGATACTACATTGTTTATTAAAAATTTTAAAAATAATTTCTTGTTGTTCAAATATATGTTGATGATATCATTTTTGGTTCTACAAATGAATCATTATGCGAATCGTTTGCCAAAAGTATGAGCCAATAGTTTGAAATGAGTTTAATGGGTGAACTAACTTTCTTTTTAGGCTTACAAATCAAATAACTTAATGATGGTATTTTTCTTAGTCAACAAAATATCTATTAGACTTACTAAAAAGGTTTAATATTGATAGTTCAAAGGCTATCAATACTCCTATGAGTACCTCCACTAAGTTAGATATTGACGAAAGTGGAGAAAGCTTTGATCAAAAAGCTTATAGGAGTATGATAGTTAGTTTACTGTACCTCACCTCAACTAGACCGGACATCATGTTTAGCATAGGAATTTATGCTAGGTATTAATCTAATTCTAAGCTATCTCATCTTAAAGCAATTATGAAAATTCTTAGATATTTTAAAGGAACCATTAATCTAGGATTATGATATCTAAAATATGAAAACTTTGAATTAATTGCTTATACTGATGCAGATTTTATTGGATGTAGAATAGATAGAAAAAGCATATTTAGAACATGTCAATTCTTAGGTCATGCACTTGTCTCTTGGCCTTCTAAGAAATAAAACTCGGTTGCACTATCTATAACCAAATACATAGCGACTAGTGCATGTTGTGCACAAGTTGTATGGATAAAAAATACATTAGAAGATTATAAGATTCACCTTAAAAATATTCCGATAAAATGTGATAATACGAGTACAATATGTTTAACAAAAAATCCTATTCAACACTCTAGAACTAAACATATTGATATTAGGCATTATTTCATAAGAGATCATGTTAATAACCAAGACATATATTTAGAGTTTATTGACACGAAATATCAATTAACCGATATCTTTACATAACCTTTAAATGAAGAACAATTTGATTTTATTAAAAGGGAGTTAGGGATGTTAAATTGTCCGAATGCATGAGTTTGTTGTATTTGTTTTCCGGATTATCTTCCTCTTAATTCATCTCATGAATGGAGCTTTCATGAATTTATTTTATTTTTATCTTCCTCTTAACTTGGTATCAAATTTGCTTCATACCCTTGCTCCATCACTAAATGATGTTTGATACACATAGGCCCTTCACTCATGGAATTCATTAACAAATACATCTATCATGGATTTCAATCTTATGAATTTTTAATGAGAAATGGATTTGAGTTATGAAGTTTTATTTGTGGATTTCTTTTTCATATGACGCTCCCTTCCCATGAATTCTTCCTTACTCTTCTTATGAAAGAAGAATTTTTATGAATTTTTGGTATGTGATGATCACTTGCAAGAATGGGGATTTGATTTCGTACGGATATCTTGATTCATTTCATGAATCCCTTCTCTTTGTTAAAATTGAAGCATGATTTAACGAAAACTCATTTATTATTTTGAATTTGACATGGTTCAAATCCTTTCATGAATTTGGTTCTTAATGGATTCTTTCCTTACCTTTCTTCCTCTTCTTCTTATTTTTGTGATAAAAGAAGAAAGAAACTTGTACATCTAAAGAAGAATCAAAAAGCCCTTGAGTAAAAATATTAGCTTATCCAAAAAGGTTATCATGCAAAGTTTTTGTTTACCTTCCTTTATGGCTTGGATAAATTAGTGTGAAACTTGCTTAATTTTGTTTACCACACTTGCATTGTTGAATGGTTTTCATTTTTGTTGATGACAAAGGGGGATAAATGTGGCAATTTGATGACAAATTGGCATTATGAATGTTTGAGATAAATGTATCTTATCGTAAATGCATGCGAACACTTGAAATATAATTGGAATTGTCAAATACATCGCAACACATCGCAAATGCTTTAAACATATCAAAATGTATTTCATATGCATTATAGATACTTAAAATGTTTTATGAATGCTTGATAATTGTTTATCATTATGATAAGGTATCATGAGCTTAACTTGCTATTTACAATCGATATCATGCCATGGAATGATGAATTGTTATCTTTTATCAAGAATTGTCATCTTTCTAGATTTCATATTTAAAATTCATATCATACTTGAAAATGATGATTGTTTATAATCATTGGACTTGAAAATGGATGTTTAGCCTTGACATTATTTTTTTTTATAAATACGTGGTATCATATATTGAATTGGTAAATCAATATGTACATGTTGATAACTTTAAATAAATATAACTTATCGGTTTGATGCTTGAATTCAAAGGTCTTGAATTCAAGAGTATCTTTTCTTAAGTATGGCATATAGATTGGGGGAGTTAAGGTTAACTCTGTCATCAATTGATTGTCATCATCAAAAAGGGAGAGATTGTTGAATCTCAGATTTTGTTGATGAAATCAATTGGTAAATTATTTGGTCTAATCTATATGTTGAGATAAGTGTGCAGGATTAGCTATAATAGTAGTAAGGCATAAAGCAGATGTTGGGTCGGAGTCAAAGATCGAACGATACATCGAAGATTCGGACGATATGCCAAAAGTTTGTTGAAAGCTCATCGAGAGTTCGTTAGGAGCTCGCCAAGAGTTTGTCGAAAGTTCACTAAGAGTTCGTCGAGAGTTCGCTGATAGCTCGTCGGGAGTTCGCCGGAAGTTTATCGGAAGTTCACCAAGAAGTTCACCAGAAGTTCAACGAGAGAACAATTGATATATCGAATAGAGATTCCTTATTTAAATACCTTAATTATCATAGTTAGACTATAAGTTGAGTTAGGATTGGGAGGTAATCCCACTAACTCAATTAGGGGCCAATTGGGCCTTTAATAGGGCTGAATTGGGTTGGTTGAAAAGCTCATTCGGTACTTGAAGTCATGACCAACGATGGCACTGCCAAGGCCGGTGGTGGCACCGCCAGGGCCGGTGGTGGCATCGCCTAGGACTCAGTCTCCCAGATGCTCTAGGCGGTGGTACCGCCCAAACTGAGCAGTGGTACTACCGGTAATTATTACCTACCAAGCAATGGTACCATCCTGTCAGGCAGTGGTACCACCAAAGCTTAGTCTTCGAGCTCTATGAAGCGGTGGTACCATCAGATTGAGTAGTGGTACTGCCCAGTGTTAGTCTACAAGCGATAGTACCGCCCAATAATAGCAGTGGTACTGTCAGTACTCCGGAAAATCAGGATGAGACACTTTTTGGCTCCAGTTTTGAAGCCATTGGGGCCTATAAATACCCACCCTTTTCTGTATGAAGGGGAACAAAAGTGTTGTAAAAGTGCAAAGAGTCATCCTCCTCCCATTTCTAGTGTTGTGAACATTCAAGAGATGTGTGAGACTTGTAAGGGTTATCTCCTAAACCCATGAAAAGGAGAAAGTGCTGTAAAGAGGTGGGTGGTATTCGCTTATTGAAATAAGACCATTAGTAGACGCCGATGACCTCGACGGAGGAGGAATTGGAAAGTGGATGTAGATCACAACGATCGAACTACCATAAAATTCCGGTGTGTCAATTTCCATTCTGGTTTTTACTACTGCTATTACTTTCTAAGTTAACTACTAGTTCATATACTCTAAAGTCAAGCACTATCCAAAATTGATTTTCAACAAACGAATATCATACAAAATCAATGATATTTTTGCTGCACTAATTTACCCCCATTTTCTGCATGAAGGGGAACAAAAGTGTGAACAAAATATTGAAATCTTAGGGTGTGAAAGTGTTGTAAAAGTACAAAGAGTCCTCCTCCTCCTCCCATTTCTAGTGTTGTGATCATTCAAGAGATGTATGAGGCTTTTAAGGGTTATCTCCTAAATCCGTGAAAAGGAGAAAGTGCTGTAAAGAGGTGGATGGTCTTTGCCTATTGAAATAAGACCATTAGTAGATGCCGGTGACCTCGATAGAGGAGGAATTAGAAAATGGATGTAGATCATAACGATCGAACCATCATAAATTCCGGAGTACTCATTTCCATTCTGGTTTTTACTATTGCTATTACTTTCTAAGTTAACAACTAGTTCATATACTCTAAAGTCAAGCACTATCCAAAATTGGTTTTCAACGAACGAATATCATACAAAATCAATGATATTTTTGCTGCACTAATTTACACCCCCCCCCCCCCCCCCCTCTTAGTGCCCCTCTTGATCCTAACAGAGCAAACTGACAAAGAAGAGGTGGTGAACTACACCTTGGTGGCTTTTGACAACGAGGTAAGTGACTCAACCAAAACCCCTTTGTATTTCATGAGTTATTTTTAAATTAGTATATAAAATGCAAAAAAAAAGGGGATCATGCTTCTCTTTTTAGTGATTTTGAAAAAATGATTATGACAATTGCATGTTTTATGATAAAGGAACAAAATGTTAGATTTAAATCGAATGCTTGTATATCTAATAAGATTAATCCTATATATGTTTTAAGAAGTAACAATGTGTATCTTTATGATTTCCGTATTGCTTTACAATTTTAAATGATGATGCTATTGAATCTTAGATTTTGATGATAAAATCAATTGATAGTGTTTATCTAATGTGCATTTAAGTGACGCAGGACTAGCTATGATTAGAAAAGGCAAATCGATTAAAGTAGGAGGAATTAGATGTTGGGTCGGAGCAAACATATCAGAAGATTGGACGTCGAGCCGGAGGACCAGTCGACGTTAGTAGAAGGCTTCGATCCGTGAATTCGGGCATCGGGCCAAGAAGATCGGATATTCCGTCAAAGAGATCAGATGTTGTGAGAAGATAATATGCTGATTGGGCAATATGTCGAAGGAGAGGATGATGCGCCGAAGGATCAGACGAAGCGCCGGAAGAACCAATGACATGCCGGACAACATAGGATTCACTTGTAATCGATTATGTCTATATCAAGTTAGTTTATAGTCTAATTGAGTCGATTTAGAATGTAATTAGATCAACTCAATTAGGGGCCAACTAGGCCTAAGGTTGGGCTATGTTGGGCCAAGTAGAAGGTCTAAACAGTGACCTATCAAGTGGAACCATCGTGGCACAGTCTTCGAGACTATGTCAAGCGATGGTACCGCCTAGATATAGTCTCCGAGAGACTCTCAGGAGGTAGTATTACTAGTCTGGGCAGTGGTACCACCCAGACACAGTCTTCTAGGCGGTGGTACAACCTAGTGTCAGGCTGTAGGTGGTGGTACCGCCCAGTGCAGGCGGTGGTACCACCCATACCCCGAAATCTCGGGGATTGAAATTTTGGCTCCAAGTTTTGAAGTCATTTGGGGTCTATAAATATCCCAACTATTCCTGTATGGAGAAGCAAGAAAATAGAGCAAAACTTTGTGATGCTAAAATTGTAAACCCTATTAGAAAGTTGAGTTCCCTCCTCCTAAAGCATAGAGAGAGTTCTAAGGAAGGTGTGTGAGGGAAACCTTGTAAAAGAGGGGTGTAAAGGTTGTCTTCTAAACCTGTAAAAAGGAGAAGGTCTAAAAGGGTAGTTGATCTTCTCCCGATTGAAAGAAGATCGTTAGTGGATGCCAGCGGCCTCGACGGAAGAGGAATCAGCAGAGTGGATGTAGGTCACGACGACCAAACCACTATAAAACAGTTTGCATTTCTGCTTTGCTATTTATCTTCCTTGAAAACTCTTACTGGCTTTATTTTCTCATTACACTCTTATGAACGCTTTGAAGTTTAATATCTTTTTGAAATTTTTATCGTACGAAGGATTTTAAAATCGACGTTTTTACCGCTGCACTAATTCACCCCCCCCCCCCTCCTAGTGTCGACTCATTCCTAACAGTTGGTATCAGAGCCACGTTATTTCTCATTTGGTTTAACACCCAAGAGAAATGGCTCTTTTTGGATTTCAAGAGGGTTTTTCTATCGTTCGTCCTCCTATGTTCAATGGGATGGACTACACTTATTGGAAAACTCGAATGAGAGTTTTTTCTTACTTTCGTTGAATCTTGATTTATGGAATATTATCGAAAATGGGTTTCAAAAGTCTTTTCTTCTAATGAACAATTGGAATAATTTAGAGAAGAAGACTTTCTCTTTAAATACAAAAGTTATGAATGCTTTATTTTGTGCTTTGGATAAAAATGAGTTTAATCATATTTCGACTTGTGAAACGACTTTTGAGATTTGACATACTTTTGAAATCACACACGAAGGAACTAGTAGAGTTATTAAAGACTCTAAAATAAATATTTTGATGCATGATTTTGAACTATTTCGAATGAAACTAAGCGAGACTATTAGAGACATGTACACCCATTTTACGGATATCGTCAAAAGTCTAAAAGCTTTTGGTAAAAGTTTTTTGAATCTTGAACTTGTGAGTAAAGTTTTACGATTACTTTCTAAAAATTGGAATTCGAAAGTAATGGTTATTCAAGAATAAAAAAATTTGAACTATTTCCCTCTTGAAGAATTTATCAGGTCATTAATAACCTATGAAATGACATGCAAGGTGTATGATGAATATGAGAACATCCTTCTAAAGAATAGGAAGGATTTGACACTTAGAACAACTGAAGACCACTCGAGCGAAAGCTCAAGTGATGATGAACTCGAACTTCTCACTATAAAATTTAAAAGGTTCATTAAACAAGAATTAATGAATAAAAATGAACTTAAAAAGAAGTTTCCAAAGAAGAAAAGGGCACTCAAGGCGGCTTGGAACAAATCAAGTTCATCTGAAGATGAAGAACATACCAACAAAGGCGTGATGGCAAACTACGCCTTACCGACTTTCGACGATAAAGTAACCAAAACTCTTTTAGTTTATTTTGAAATTACTTGATGCATTTCATATGTTATTTTTAAATTAGTATATAAAATATAAAATATAATTAAATAAATAAATAAATAAAGAGGATCATGCTTTTCTTTTACTAGCTAATTTTGAAAATGATAATGACAATTGCATGTTTTATGATAAAGGAATAAAATGTTAGATTTAAATCTAATGATTAATCCTATGTATGTTTTTAAAAAGAAATAATATGTATCTTGATTATTTTCGATTTTGATTGAAAATGCTTTATGTCCAATGAAACTAGGCTTGATGTCTTAATAAAAATGTTAAGAGGTTTGATATCATGGTTAATGAGTTTATAGTTTGAAATTGTGCATGTTATGCCTTGAAAACATGAAACCATAATTTGGTATCATGCCCAAAGTAATGATGCATAATGATCATGCTTAATGAGTTTATATTTTAAAATTATGCATGATGATTCTTGTAATTGATGGCTTATCGATCTTTGCCATAATGAAAGTTGCTTTTTCGGTTTTAAACATGATGCATGTTTTTATTTGGCATAAATGATAAAGGCATGCTTGTATAAAATAAAAAAGAAAATATATTTTTCTTGAAAACTTCTCATTCACTATCTTATTGAGTTTTCAAGGAGAAATTAATGAATCTATCTATGTTTTTTTATGAATCTCTTGAAAATGATTTTGATTTGACGATTTGAATTTGAATAAGCCTTATCTTTATTTTTGAAGATTTATAACTTGAAATTTCTTATGCTTAAATCAAGATACTATATCATTTGATCTCCTATGTTTTTTTTTGCTATTTATAAAAGAAGAGATTTTGTTGAAATCAATCATGTCTTGTGGCATTCATGATTTGATATTAATATCTTTCATGTCATGATTTTCATATGATACCTTTGTATTTTTGTGATGACTTTAACATTTACACTATTAAGTTCTTTCCTTCTTCCTTCTTATTTACAATGACAAAAGGGGGAAAGGAAATCACTAGCATTTCAAGATATCGCTAAATCTCTTTATTTCACTTTGAATCTTTTGAAAGGGATTTTGTTGATTTGACAAATTGAATGAGTTGAAAATAATGATAAATATTTTGAAAATAAATGATTTTATCATGTTTGATGATTTTACATTTTGAAATTATGCATGATGAGTTGAAGTGATGTTGGTTTAAAAATATTTATTCAAATTCATGAATCGACAATCTTCTTATCAAATGAATCATGATTTTTCTTCTGAATTCTTGGAATTATAACTTGAGTCTTCTTTTTGAATAAAGATCATTTCTTATCATGCTTTTTATTTACAAAAGATCTTATAACTCTTTCTCCTTTTCATTAGTTTAGGAGTGAACCTTTACAAGTCTCATGTTAGGATTAAGAACGCACTAAGAGAGGGTGAATTAGTGCATTGGAAAACTTTTACGATTTCAATAAACTTATTTCGATTAAAGCCGATTCAACAAGAATGGTTTCAACTCAATCCTTTTCGGAAGAACTTTGAACTTGAATCCTTTCGTGAAAGAGCAAGAAAAGACTAAGGTAATTTGCAGCAAAGTAAAATGCACAAATGAAAAGCATCGATTTTGTAAGGTCTTCGTACGATTAAAGTCTATCTCAAAAAATGTTTATGTCAAAGCGTAAGTAGACGTAGTTAAGGCATAGTAAGGAGGAGATGCAGTTTGCTATAAAGGAAAGTTGCTCAAAGTAAATGCAAACCAAGTTTTTAGAGTGGTTCGGTTAACGTGACTTACATCCACTATCGGCTTCCTTCCCTGACGAGGTCACTGACGTCCACTGGAGGCCTATCTTCAATAGGCGAAGGCCAACCACCCTTTTACAATTTTTTTCCTTTTGCTGGGCTTAGGAGACCACCCTTACAAGTTTCACTCCTCTCTTGAATGATCTCAACACTTAGAAGGAGGAGAACTCTTGCTTCTACAACACTTTAAGGCCTCAAAGACTTAAGATAATGTCATGTTTTCATTGCCCTTTCATGCAGGAAAGGGTGAGGTTTTTATAGGCCCCAATGAGTTAAAAAATGGAGCCTAAAAGTGTTCATTTCTAGATTTTTGGGGTCCTGGCGGTACCTCCGCTATTACTGGGTGGTACTACCACCTGTCATCGGGCACTAGGTGGTGTGTGGTACTACCACTTGACAGCGCTCGAAGACCGAGCTCAAGCGGTACCATTGCCTGACAGGGGTGATACCACCGCTGGCAATAATAATTGTCGGTGGTACTACCACCTGAAAGGGGTGGTACCACCGCCCATAATTCGTGGGAGATCGAGTCTCCCAAGTAGTGCCACCGCCGACCAGGAATTCAGGGGTCGAATGGGCTGTTCCATTCGACCCAATTTGGGTCTATTAAGGGCCCAATTGGCCCCTAATTAAGTTTATGGGATTACCTCCCAATCCTATCTTAATCTATACTCTAACTACGATAATTAAGATATCATTATTGCAATTCGTGTTCCGGTGCGTCAATCGCTTCTTCCGGTGAGCTTCCGGCATACTTCCGGTGAATATGCGACGAACTCCCGGCGATGCTCCGGCGGACTCCCGGCAAGCTCCTGGACTTTGCGACGATCTTCTTGGCAAGTTCCAATGAGCTTCTATGGCAAGCTCTTAGACTTCTCGGCTGGTTCCTGTAGAACTTCTGACGAACGTCCGGACTTCCGACGAACTCTCGAACTCCCAACGTGATCTTGATCTCGACTCTAGCAAAACACCTACTGCATGTCTTACTGCCATCGTAGTTAGTCTTGCACACTTTTCTCAATATATAGATTAGATAAACAAATGACAATTGACTTCATCATCAAAATCCGAGATTCAACAATCTCCCCCTTTTAGATGATGACAATCAATTGATGACGGAGTTAACCTTAACTCCCCTTATCTATATGCCATACTTAAGAAAAGTCATTCTTGAATTCAAAGCCTTTAAATTCAAGAGATATATTGATAAGTTAAGTGCATTTAACCTTATCAAGACACCCATCATGATTCCTATCATGATGTAACTTTCTGAAAATGATGTCAATGCATGACATCCATTTTCAATTCTTATATTTCAAATATGAAGGATAACAATCATAGCAATTCATTCTGTGGCAAGATATTAATTTGTAATAATTCATATTAAGCTCTAGATATCTTATCATAATGCAAACATTTCAAGTGTAAAATTGCATACATTTATCATCAATTTACCACATATTTCTCCCCCTTTGTCATCAACAAAAAGAGAACGATTCAACAATATATGTAATTGTGATAAAAATTCATGTCAATTTTTAACTTGTAAAGAAATTCATACCAATTATTTTTCAAGCATTCATGACATGATATCATTCATTAACTTCTTTCCTTTGACTTATCATCAAACCTTTGCATGAAGAAGGAAAGATGGAAGGTAAAAACCATTGAGAACCGACTTTAAATAAGTTAAAAATACTAAGAGAGTTTTATTAAATCATGCTTCATTTTTCACAAGGATCAAGATATACATGTGAAATTAAATCCTTGCAAGTGTTCATCTCAAAAAAAAAAATTCTTCCTTCATCAAGAAGGAATTCATGTGAAAGAATCATTATATCAAATCCATTTCTCAATTTAAAAATTTACAAGAGATAAATCCATGAAAGATGCATTTGTCAATTAATTCCATGTATCAAAAATCATTAAGTGATGGATATGAAATAACTTTGATATGGCATATGCTCGTAAAAGCTCCATTCAAGAAATACATTAAGTCTTGAAGAGAAATACAACAAAATCATGCATTCGGACATGTTTTGTTATAGCTTTTCAATTACAATCATGAAGATAAACATGATATTGCATGATCATAGAAACTTTTTTATAAACTTTCCAATGTGAACATGTTATTGAAGCACACAATCAAGTAAAATTCTCATCATAAAATTATAAGCATAGAATTTAAATGAGTGATCAAAGAATCAAGAAAGTTCGAAAATGAAATTTAACAGATTCATGCATTCGGACAAATTAACATTCCTAATTCTCTTATAATAAAATCAAATTGTTCTTCACTTAAAGGTTTTGTAAAAATATCAACCAATTGATGTTTTATATTAATAAACTCTAGGATTACATCATGATTAGTGACATGATCTCATATAAATTGATGCATAATGTCACGGACAAACTTCTAAACAGGATGTTTGATGTAATGCTTATATATGTCCGTGTCTTTTGATATGTTCATGCTTTGCACAGCATGTAGAGGGACGACCGAAGGCTTAATAGTCCCATTTTAGTTGGGTTAGTGGCGGCTTTAGGCTTGTAAATAAAGGTTGTGTCATGTGGACACTTATAAGATATTTTCGATCTGTAATGGATCATTTTGACCCTTTGTTGTGCAACTGTTCAAAGCTTGTAAAGTTTGTTTGTAATTTGCATTGTCTATGAAGTGTTTCTGGAAATGTTTGCTTGTGGATCCCGAATGAGGCATTTTCTCTAACCCGTTCTCTCTTTTGTGGGTCCTAAGGGACCATGGGAGGTTGACCTTTGCAGACGGACACGCAAGGGTGCCGCACAACTTAGGCAAAACCAGCTAAGTCCATGACATAATGTCAATATGTTTTGTTCTAGAGTGTTGAATGAGATTTGTTGTTAAACATATGGCACTTGTATTATCAGATTTTATGGGGATATTTTTAAAATGAATCTTATATTCCTCTAAAGTGTTTTTCATCCACACAACTTGTGCACAGCATTCACTCGCTGCAATGTAATCAGCTTCGGTTGTAGATAGTGCAACCAAGTTTTGTTTCTTCGATGACCAAAAAACAAGTGTGTGTCCTAAAAACTAACATGTTCTAGATGTGCTTTTTCTATCTAATCTATATCCAGCAAAATCCGCATCAGCATATGCAATTAGTTCAAAGTTCTTGGATTTTGGATACCATAATCCTAGATTAGTGATACCTTTAAGATATATAAGTATTTTTTAACTGCTTTGAGATTAGATATCTTAGGATTAGATTGAAACCTAGCACGAAGACCTACAATAAATATGATATCCGGTATTATTGCGGTGAGGTATAGTAGACTTCCTATTAAACCCCTATAAGTTTTTTGATCAAAGCTTTCTCCACTTTCATCAATTTCTAACTTAGTGGAGGTGCTCATGGGAGTGTTGATAGCTTTTGAGCTATCCATATTAAATAATTTTAGCAAATCTAAAGTAGATTTTGTTTGACTAAGAAATGTACTATTATTTAGTTGTTTGATTTGTAAGCCCAAAAAGAAAGTTAATTCCCCCATCAAACTCAAGACTCATACTTTTAGTAAATGATTCACAAAGAGATTCATTCGTTGAACGAAAATAATATCATTAACATAAATTTGAATAATAAAAGAATTATTTTTAAAATTTTTGATAAACAATGTAGTATCGACCTTGCCTTTAAAAAAATTATTTTCAATAAGAAATGAACTAAGTCTCTCATACCAAGCCCTTGGGGGTTGTTTTAAACCATAGAGAGCTTTAGTTAGTTTAAACACATGATTAGGGAAACTATTATTCTTAAATCCGGGAGGTTGCTCAACATAAACTTCTTTATAAATTAAGCCATTAAGAGAAGTACTTTTAACATCCATTTGAAACAACTTAAAATTATTACTATTAGTATAGGCAAGGAGCATCCTTATGGCTTCTAATCGAGCCACAGTAGTGAAGGTTTCTTCGTAATTGATACCTTCTTCTTGGTTGAAACCTTTGGCCACTAATCTAACCTTGTTTCTACCCATGATACTAGATTCATCTTGCTTGTTTCTAAAGACCCAGTTAGTACCAATAAGTAAATGGTCATTTGGCCTAGGAACAAGCTTCCACACCTCATTGCTCTTAAATTGATTTAACTCATTTTGCATTGCAATAATCCATTAATCATCTTTCATGGCTTCGGTAATACATTTAGGTTCAATTTGGGAGAGAAAAGTGGCATTGGCACAAAATTTTTTAAGAGAAGAACGTGTTTGAACCCCTTTAGATGTGTCTCCTATGATTAGCTTCTTAGGATGAGCATCTACATACTTCCAATCCTTGGGTAAGGATGTTTCAGAAGTGGATGCATCCAAGTTGCTAGTTGGAGAAGGGGTTTCATTTAAATTCAAAGTATCAAAATTAACATCATCATCAAAATCATTTTTCTTAATTTCGAAAACCTCATTAAAAACAACATGAATGGATTCTTCGATAATCAAGGTTCTTTTATTAAAGATACGAAATACTTTAGAAATCAAAGAATAGCCAAGAAAAATTCTTTCATCAGATTTAGCATCAAATTTTCCTAAGGCATCTTTTTCATTCAAGATAAAACACTTACACTCAAAAACTTTAAAATATGAAACATTGGGTTTTTTTTGTTCCATAACTCATAAGGAGTTTTGGTGAGTAAGGGTCCTCTATTCATGACATAGCATGCCGTGTTTACGGCTTCGGCCAAAAAATATTTGGGTAGGCTATGTTCATTCAACATGATTCTTGCCATTTCTTTTAAATTTCTATTCTTTCTTTCTACTATTCCATTTTGTTGAGGAGTTTTTGGAGTAGAGAAGTTGTGGTTGTATCCATTATATTCATAAAATTCTTGAAAATCACGGTTTTGAAATTCACCACCATGATCACTTCGAATTGACGAAATCATAAAACCCTTTTCATTTTTAACACATTTACAAAACTTAGAGAAATACCTAAAGCATTCACTTTTGTGTGTCAAAAAATAAGTCCATGTGTATCTACTATAATCATCTACAATGACAAAAGCGTATTTGCTACCTCCTAGGCTTGATGTAGAAATTGGTCTGAACAAGTCCATATGAATCAATTGGAAAGGTCTAGAGATGCTTATTTGATTCTTAGGTTTGAAGCTAATTTTTATTTATTTTCCTAATTGACAAGCATCACACACATTATCTTTGACGAACTTGACATGAGGAATTCCTCTTACAAATTCTTTAGATGAAATTTGGGTGATTAGTCTTAGGATCAAGAGCACTAAGAGGGGGGGGGTGAATTAGTACAGCGGATAACTTTCGATGATTTAAAACAACGTTCGTACAATAAAAACACTTTCAATGAAAAACCATTTCAGAAAGTTCTTCAACTTAAGATTAAGCAAAGTACAATTGAAGAAAAGCAATGGAGGTTATTTGCAGTTAAGATAGAGAGCATAATGTAAATGCAAATCGAGATTTAGAGTGGTTCGGTCAATCTTGACCTACATCCATTTTTGGCTTCCTCCTCTGATAAGGTCACTAACGTCCAATAGCGGCCTTCCTTAAATAGGCAAAGGCCAACCACCCTTTTACAGTTTTAATCCTTTTGACGGGCTTAGGAGATAACCCTTACAGATTTTCACTCCTCTCTTGAATGATCAAAACTTAGATGAAAAGAGGAAGGACTTTTGGCCTTTTACAACAATTTTGAGCTCTCAAATTCTTAGAATAAGATCAAGATTTTGGTGCCCTTTCATGCAGGAAAGAGAGGGGTTTATATAGGCCCCAACTGGTTCGAATTTAGAGCTAAAAAATATCGTGTCCTAGATTTTCGGGGTCCTGACAGTACTACCGCCATAACTGGACGGTACTACCGCCTAGCATTGCTCGGAGACCGAGCTCAAGCTGTACCACCGCTTGACAAGGGCGGTACCACCGCTCAACTTCGCTCGGAGATCGAGCTAAAGCGGTACCACCGCTTAACAGGGGCGGTACCATCGCCAAGCATTCTTGGGAGACTGAGCTCCTAGGTAGTGACACCGCCGGCCCAAGCGGTGCCACCACCGGCCAGAAATTCTGGGTCTGAATGGGCTGATCCATTCGGCCCAATTTGGGTCTATCAAGGGTCCAATTTCTCCTAGATTAAGTTAATGGGATCACCTCCCATTCTTAACTTAATCTACATACTAACTACGATATTGAAGATATTAATACTGCAACTTGCTCCGGTGTGTCAATCGCTTCTTCCTGCGAGCTTCCGGCGAACATCTGACGAACCCTCGGCAATGCTCCTATGGACTTCCAGCAAACTCCTGGACTTATGACGATCCACTTGGCGAGTTCTGATGAGCTTCTTTGGCAAGCTCTTAGACTTCTCGGATTTGTTCCTGTAGAACCTCTAACGACTGTCCGGACTTCCGTCGAACTCTCGAACCCCCAACGTGATCATGGTCTTAACTCCGACATAACTTCTGCTGTATGTCTTACTTCCATTGGAGTTAATCATGTACACTTATCTCTATTGAATCTCGTATTTTGATGATGAAACTACTTGATATATGTTTATGATTTAATCTGCGTTTTGAGTGACGCAGGATGCTTCGATCAGGATGAGACAATTAAAGCAGGAAAATCATGTTGTGCCGAAGGAACATGTCAGAAGATTGGACGTCGGGCCAGTGGATCGGTCAACGTATCGACAGAAGGCTTCGGGCCGTGGAATCGGGCATCGGGCCAAGAAGAGCAGGTATTTTGCCAAGGATATCGGAGTTGCGGAGTCAACTGGCCGATTGGGCAATAGGCTGCAGGAGAGGACGATGCGCCGAAGAATCGGACGAAGCGTCGAGGGACCAATGACATGCCGGACAACTTGGTTAAATTGCTTAGGATTAATTGTCTCGATCGAAGTTTTGTTTTAAGTGTGCAGGATTGACTACGATGAAAGTTAGACAAGCAGCAGGAGTTGCGCCGGAGTCAAGTTCATGATCACGTTGGGAGTTCGAGAGTTCGACGGAAGTTCGGACGGTCGTCGGAGGTTCTACGGGAACAGATCCGAGAAGTCCAGAAGCTTGCCAAGCGAAGCTCGTTGGAACTCGCCAAGTGGATCGTCACAAGTCCAGGAGTTTGCCGGAAGTCCGTAGGAGGATCACCGAGGGTTCATCGGATGATCGACGGAAGTTCGCCGGAAACTCGCCGGAAGAAGCGATTGACGCACTGAAGCAAAGCTGCAGAAATTGTCTTAGATTTAATAGTAGTTAGCACGTTGATTAAGTTGGAAATGGGAGGTGATCCCATTAGCTTAATCCAGGGGCAAATGGGCCCCTGAAAAACTGAAATTGGGCCGAATGGAGCTAACCATTCGGACCCTGATTGCACCAGGAGGTGCAACCACCCAAGCCAGGAGGTGGCACCACCTGGACTAAGTCTCCCAGGGAGATTGGGCGGTGCAACCGCTCCAGCCAGGAGGTAGCACCACCTGGGCTCAGTCTCCGAGCGAGACTGGGCGGTGCAACCTCCCCTGACAGAGGTAGCACCGCCTAGGCTCGGTCTTCGAGCTCTATCAGGAGAGGTGCAACCGCCTCAATCAGGAGGTGGCACCGCCTGGGGCTCAGTCTCCGAGCCAGACTCAAGCGGTGCAACCGCCCCTGACAAAGAGGTGGAACCGCCTGGGCTCAGTCTCCGAGCTCTGCTAGGCGGTGCAACCGCCTGATCCTGGAATTCCGGGATTTGATCGTTTTGAGCTCCAAATTTGAACTGGGTTGGGGCCTATAAATACCCCACCCATTCAGCATAGAAAGAGCAAGAGACCTACACCGAAATCTTGATCTTCTCTGTGATTCTTGAGCTCAAAATTGTTGAAAAGCCTTTAAGTTCTCCATGTATTCTTCAAAGTCTTGAGTTGTAAAGAGAGGAGAGAAAGGTTCTGTAAGGGTTGTCTGCTGATCCCGTCAAAAGGAGTGAAACTGTAAAAGGGCAGTTGGCCTTCGCCTATTGAAGGAAGGCCTCTAGTTGACGTCGGTGACCTCGTCGTGGAGGAAGCCAAAAGTGGAGTAGGTCAAGACTGACCGAACCACTCTAAATCTCTGGTTTGCTTTTACTTTGAGCACTTTATCATTACGACAAACCTCCTACATAGCTACTGCCCTCTGCGCTTTTACGAACAAGTCTCTAAGTTCTGATTTTTCCGAATCTGGATTCAGACGTAAATCGGTGTTTTCATACTATCTTTACATTGCAGTTTACGTTTACGTTCTGATTTCATTTATACCTGCAAACTGTCTTCTGTGCTTTTACGAACGAGTTTCTAAGTTCAGATCTTTCTAAAACTGCGCAAATTGCATTTAGACGTAAAACTACGTTTAGACGTAAAACTGCGTTTAGACGTAAAATTACGTTTAGACGTAAACTGCGCAAACTGTGTTTAGACGCAAACTGCGTTTAGACGTAAACTGAGTTTAGACGTAAAATGGCTCTTCATGGCTTTCAAGAGGGCTTTTCGGTCTTTCGTCCACCGTTGTTTAACGGATTGGACTACACTTATTGGAAAACTCGAATGAGAGTTTTCTTGATTTCTATGAATTTAGATTTATGGAATATCATTGAAAACAGTTTTCAACTTCCCTCTAAACCGATGAACGAATGGTCGGATTTGGAAAAGAAGTATTTTTCTTTAAACGCAAAGGCTATGAATGCCTTATTTTGCGCTTTGGACAAAAATGAGTTCAATCGGATTTCCACGTGCGAAACGGCTTTTGACATTTGGCGAACACTTGAAATCACGCACGAGGGAACTAGTAGAGTCAAAGACTCGAAAGATAACTTTTTATTGCATGATTTCGAGCTTTTTCAAATGCAACCAAGCGAGACTATGGGCGACATGTACACCCATTTCACGGATGTCGTCAATAGTTTAAGAGCTCTTGGAAGATATTTTTCGGATTTTGAACTCGTAAACAAAATTTTGCGTTCTCTTTCTAAAAAGTGGGATTCAAAAGTAACTGCAATACAAGAAGCTAAAAATCTAAACAACTTACCACTTGAAGAACTAATTGGTTCATTGATGACATATGAAATGGTGCACAATGCACATGATGAACATGTTGAACACAATCACCTTCCAAAGAACAGGAAGGATTTGGAACTCTGGACAAATGAATGCCACTTGAGCGATGACTCAAGTGATGAGGACAATGATGAACAAACCAACCTTCCAAAGAACAAGAAGGATTTGGGACATAGAACATTTGAAGACCACTCGAGCATAAGCTCAAGTGATGGTGAACTTAAACTACAAATGAAACGAAAATTAAAAAGCAAAAAGAATGGAACTACTTGCTTTAAACGCAAGAAAAAGGACAAAAATTGGGATGAATCGAGCTCCTCTGAAGACGAGAAAGTCAACAAAAGCGAGACGGCAAACTACGCCTTACCAGCCTACGACATTGAGGTAATTAAAATGCCTTTGGTTTATTTTAAAATTACTTGATGCTTTCATGATATATTTTCTTTTTTAGTTTAGAATTAATTTTCTTGAAAATTACTTGTTTAAAAATAAAAATACAAAAATTATGATCATGCTGATAATTTCGAAAATGATAATATTGCATGATAAACAAACAAAATGATTTTGATCATGGTTAAGAAGTAATAATGTGTATCATGTTTGATTAACATTGTTGAATGAAATCACGTTTGATTTAAAGTAATGCATAAAGATGTAATATTAAATGGTTATTAACAATTTTATGCATGAGATTTTAAGTTATCCATGATCATGAGCTTGTTTGATCTTCTTGATTTAATTTCAAGATCTATAGCAAAAATCATGTCTGAATATATGAAAGTGTTAATTTCATTTTCGGATTCACTTAACAATTGGTATCCTAACAATCAGATTTTCTCATACACTTATGAAAAATATTTTTCTAAAATGGATTTGATGAAATGATTCCTGCTTATAAATTCCATCTTGAACTATGATTGATAGTATTTTTGCTTGCAAAGATTTGTTTCACATTCATATCTCCTATGATTCATGTGCAGAAAAAGAATTTATAAATCATAATACAATGAGATTTCTTATGCAAAAATAAAGTGCTTTTGTGATTCTTTGCTAAAGAGAATAATCATAATCATGATCTTGATAATTATAACATGAAGCTCTTTATAAATCAAGATCGTTCATTATGCTCCCTACATTTATCAAAAAGGAGTTCTTCAAATGAAATGCAATTCAATGAAGTGTCATATTGATATCTTTAAACTTGGAATATTTTAAAATGTGATCTTGATAAGAATGTTTCAAGTTGCTCTTTGTACTATATCTTTTCGAATGAATCATGAGCCTTGATATCATATATTTCATAATACAAGATTTCTTTGCCTTATGTCTTGAACTTTCATGCTTATCTTAATTTGGCATATAAAGACTAAGGAATGCTTAGATTAAAAAGAATCTCTTAAAAAAATGCTTTTCCCATCTGATCGAGATTAATGATTTCATGATATTTTGTGAATCTCGAAATTAATTTTAATGACTTGATTATGAATTTCAAGTTAATGATTTGATTTGAATAAGTTTTATCTAAATCATAATCTTGATCTTGCAAAATTGAAGTCACAAATAATATCTTGTGGTATTCATGAATTGATACTCACAATATGAAAGCATTGATATTCATGACTTGAATTGGATTGAAACATTGTATGCTTAAATTAATCATTCTCCTATGTTTCAAAAATTCCTTAAATGCCTTATGTGATGATTGAAAACTAACTTGCTTTATGATGAATCACAAAACATGACTTGATCTATGATGTAAATGCCTTGAAATGATTGAAATATTTAACACTTTTATGCTCTTCCCCCTACTTTCTTCTTGTTTTCAATGATAAAATAGGGAGAAGTTTTGATCATGCATGGTAGGATATAATTTGACAAAATTGATACCATCATGATATGAAACATTTATGATGTGCAATTATTCATGCAATACTTGTGCTTTCTAATTATGATGTGAAGTATTGCATATGATGTAAATCATGATTTAAAATGCTATGAGTGCCAAGTTACACATTTTGAGAAGAAATTGTTATATTGAAACATTAATGTAATTATGAATGGTGATATGATATCATGCATGTAATACTTCAACTTATGATAATGATGCATGCAATGATAAAATGTTCATGATGAAAAATTGTCTTGACATTCATAACTTGATTATTCATCCTTTGTCATGATTTTGAAATCGTTGTAAAAGGAAAAAAGAACTACAAAACTGTATTCTCTCTTTCTTTTTTACAATGACAAAGGGCGAGATAGCTAGCTTGTACAAGTCAAGAAGATGCAAAAACTTGATTGCTAGCTTGCCTATCTTAAGTAGCAAAGATTGCTAACTTGCTTATTTCAAGAAGAAAAATTGTCTTCTTGAACATCACTATCTTGAATATCTCAAGAAGCAAAACTTGCAATTTGCACATTGCAATAGGAAGCAAGAATCATGAGCTTACACAAGAAAGCTATCTTGCATTTGCTTTCGAAATTTTTGCTAGCTTATATATTGTGAAACTTGTATATCGTAAAAACTGCTAGCTTGTTGGTCTAAAGAGAGCAAAATTTTCAAGAAGCAAGAGTTTCCTTCTTGAACATCTCTAATTTGCTAGCTTGCATGATGTAGAACTTGCTATCTTGAACATTACCAAAAGTGATATCTTATATGCTATAAAACTTGCATATCTAAAACTTGATAGCATGAATGTTCTAAGCATGATGTAACACTTGCTAAATCTTCTAGCTCCAAGATTGCATGATGATAAAACTTGATACTATGTTTTTCATGCAATGAGTTGAATCTATATCACAAACGATTGATAGTGATACTTCTCCTTTTTGTTGATGACAAAGGGGAAGAAGTATGTTGATGAAAGTATGTTGATGACATGACATGTGATGCATTAGTTTATGCATATGCTCATGTTGACGTGTTGTAAGTATTCATGATGAATATTGCAATGACTTGAATTCAGTTTGAATTCAAGGTTCTATCAATATGGCATATTGATAGGGGGAGTTTGTTTAAACTCCGGGAGTTAAGTTTAACTCCGTCATCAAGTGGTTGTCATCATCGAAAAGGGGAAGATTGTTGAATCTCGTATTTTGATGATGAAACTACTTGATATATGTTTATGATTTAATCTGCGTTTTGAGTGACGCAGGATGCTTCCATCAGGATGAGACAATTAAAGCAGGAAACTCATGTTGTGCCGAAGGAACATGTCAGAAGATTGGACGTCGGGCCGATGGATCAGTCGACGTATCAACAGAAGGCTTCGGGCCATGGAATCGGGCATCGGGCCAAGACGAGCGGGTATTGTGCCAAGGATATCGGAGTTGCGGAGTCAACTGGCCGATTGGGCAATAGGCTGCAGGAGAGGACGATGCGCCGAAGAATCGGACGAAACGTCGAGGGACCAATAACATGCCGGACAACTTGGTTAAATTGCTTAGGATTAATTGTCTCGATCGAAGTTTTGTTTTAAGTGTGCAGGATTAACTACGATGAAAGTTAGACAAGCAACAAGAGTTGCGCCGGAGTCAAGTTCATGATCACGTTGGGAGTTCGAGAGTTCGACGGAAGTTCGGACGGTCATCGGAGGTTTTGCGGGAACAGATCCAAGAAGTCCAGAAGCTTGCCAAGCGAAGCTCGTCGGAACTCGCCAAGTGGATCGTCACAAGTCCAGGAGTTTACCGGAAGTCCGCAGGAGGATCACCGAGGGATCATCGGATGATCGACGGAAGTTCGCCGGAAACTCGCCGGAAGAAGCGATTGACGCACCGAAGCAAAGCTGTAGAAATTGTCTTAGATTTAATTGTAGTTAGCACGTTGATTAAGTTGGAAATGGGAGGTGATCCCATTAGCTTAATCCAGGGGCAATTGGGCCCCTGAAAAACTGAAATTGGGCCGAATGGAGCTAACCATTCGGACCCTGATTGCACCAGGAGGTGCAACCGCCCAAGCCAATAGGTGGCACCGCCTGGGCTAAGTCTCCCAGGGAGACTGGGCAGTGCAACCGCTCCAGCCAGGAGGTAGCACTGCTTGGGCTCAGTCTCCGAGCGAGACTGGGCGGTGCAACCTCCCCTGACAGAGGTAGCACCGCCTGGGCTCGGTCTTCGAGCTCTGGCAGGAGAGGTGCAACCGCCTCAATCAGGAGGTGGCACCGCCTGGGGCTCAGTCTCCGAGCCAGACTAAGGCGGTGCAACCGCCCCTGACAAAGAGGTGGAACCGCCTGGGCTCAGTCTCCGAGCTCTGCTAGGCGGTGCAACCTCTCTAGTCAGGAGGTGCAACCGCCTGATCCCGGAATTCCGGGATTTGATCGTTTTGAGCTCCAAATTTGAACTGGGTTGGGGCCTATAAATACCCCACCCATTCAGCACAGAAAGAGCAACAGACCTACACCGAAATCTTGATCTTCTCAGTGATTCTTGAGCTCAAAATTGTTGAAAAGCCTTTAAGTTCTCCTCCTTCTGTTCTTCAAAGTCTTGAGTTGTAAAGAGAGGAGAGAAAGGCTCTGTAAGGGTTGTCTCCTGATCCCGTCAAAAGGAGTGAAACTGTAAAAGGGCAATTGGCCTTCGCCTATTGAAGGAAGGCCTCTAGTTGACGTCGGTGACCTCGTCGGTGGAGGAAGCTAAAAGTGGAGTAGGTCAAGACTGACCGAACCACTCTAAATCTCTGGTTTGCTTTTACTTTGAGCACTTTAGCATTACTGCAAACCTCCTACATAGCTACTGCCCTCTGCGCTTTTACGAACAAGTCTCTAAATTCTGATTTTTTCGAATCTGCATTTAGACGTAAATCGGTGTTTTCGTACGATCTTTACATTGTAGTTTACGTTTACGTTCTGATTCCATTTATAATTGCAAAATGTCTTCTATGCTTTTACGAACGAGTTTCTAAGTTCAGATCTTTCTAAAACTGCGCAAATTGCGTTTAGACGTAAAACTACGTTTAGACGTAAAACTGCGTTTAGACGTAAAACTACGTTTAGACGTAAACTGCGCAAACTATGTTTAGACGCAAACTGCGTTTAGACGTAAACTAAGTTTAGATGCAAACTGCGTTTAGGCGTAAACAGTGTTTAGACACAAACTGCGTTTAGACGTAAACTGAGTTTATACGTAAAACTACGTTTAGACGCAAACTGCGTAAACTGCGCTTAATCTTAAGATCGGCTTTTACATCGAAATCGCTTTTATTGAACAAACGTAGCTTTCGTTTTTAATCGCTGAAAGATTTCCGCTGCACTAATTCACCCCCCCCCCCCCCCCTCTTAGTGCTCTCGATCCTAACAATCTCGACATATAGATTAGATAACAAATGACAATTGACTTCATCATCAAAATCCGAGATTCAATAATCTCTCCCTTTTTTATGATGACAATCAATTGATAACGGAGTTAACCTTAACTCCCCCTATCTATATGCCATACATGAGATAAGTCATTCTTGAATTCAAAACCTTTGAATTCAAGAGACATATTAGTAAGTTAATATCGTTTAACCTTATCAATACTCCCATCATGATTCCTATCATGATGTATCTTTCTGAAAATGATGTCAAGGCTTGACATCTTTTTAGGTTTTACATTTCAAATGTGAAAGATATCAATCGTAGCAATTCATCATATGATAAGATATCAACATGTAAAATTACAATGTAAATTCTTCATATCTTAACATAATGCAAACATTTCAAGTTTTTAGCAATCATAGCATTTCATCACATGACAAGATATCAATTTGTAGAATTGCGATGTAAGCTCTAGATATCTTAAATATGGCAATCATAGCAATTCTATCACCAATTTATCATATATTTCGATGCAAGCTTTTGATATCTTAACATAATTCAAATATGGCACTCATAGCAATTCTATCATCAATTTACCATGTACTCCTCCTTTGTCATCAACAAAAAAGAGAACTATTTAAGCTTAAGCAATCTTTAAGCTTAAGTGTGGTAATGATTCATATCATTTTTCAACAATGAGTGATAGGATACCAATTATACAAATATCTCAAGGAAAACATGACATGGAGATAGCTTTCATTACTTCTTCCTTTTTATTTGTCATTATCTTTTTATATGAAGGAGGAAAGCCATTTGTGAGCTTACTTGAATGAAGTTAAAATCAATAAGAGATTAAATCACGCTTCATTTTTGCAAGGATCAAGATATATATGTGAATCAAATCCTTGCAAGTGTTAAGAAAGATCTTCCTTTTTCAAGAAGTAATTCATAAGAAGGAATCATTTCATCAAATCCATTTCTCGAAAAAAATATTTTTCACACGATAAGTCTATGAGAGATGCATTTGTTAATTGATTCCATATGTCAATGATATGAAACAAACTCGATATGACATATGCTTATGAAAGCTATATTAAGTTCGGAAGAGAAATACTAAATCATTTTAGGATCAAGAAAATCCAAAAATAAAATTTAATACTTTCGTGCATTCGGACATGATTTTGCTATAGATTTTCAAACACAATCATGAAGATAAAACATGCTCATGATCATGGAAATTTTTGTATCCAAAACACATAATTTCCAATATGTTATTAAGGCATATAATAATGTAAAATTCTCATTATAGCAATTAAGTGAATGAATTAAGAATGTCGGAAAAATGAGTTCATGCATTAGGACACATTAACATTCCTAATTCTCTTTTAAGGAAATCAAATTGTTCTTCACTTAGAGGCTTTATAAAAATATCAGCTAGTTGATTTTTAGTATCAATGAACTCTATAATTACATCATGATTAGTGACATGATCTCATATAAAGAGATGTCTTATATCAATATATTTTGTTCTTGAGTGTTGAATGAGATTCTTTGTTAAACATATTGCACTTGTGTTATCACATTTAATGAGAATATTTTTAAGATGAACTGTATAATCTTTTAAGGTGTTTTTCATCCATACAACTTGTGCACAACATGTACTAGCTACAATATACTCAGCTTCGGTTGTTGATAGTGCAACCGAGTTTTGTTTCTTAGATGACTAGGAGACAAGGGTATGTCACAAAAATTGACATATTCCTGATGTACTTTTTCTATCTAGTCTATACCCAGCAAAATATGCATTAGCATAAGCAATTAACTCAAAATTCTCGGTTTTTTGATACCATAATCGTAGATTTATGGTACCTTTAAGATATCTAAGTATTCTTTTAACTATTTTGAGATGAGATATCTTAGGGTTCGATTGAAACCTGTTAGGATCGGAGCGGCACTAAGAGGGGGGGGTGAATTAGTACAGCGGTGAAGTGCGATAAACTTTTCACGATTTAAACACTTTTCGGAAACTTCGTACGATAAAAGCAACGTTTTCATTTAAAAACGTTTCGATTGCGTTTTAACTTGAAGAGATAAGTAAGACGGAGACAAAGCAGTATAGCATTAAAGTGCAAATGGTTTGTAGTAATATAAATGACATTAAGTAAATGCAAACCAGAGATTACGTCGATTTTACAGTGGTTCGGTCAAATGACCTACATCCACTTGCGAGGCCCCTCTTCGATAAGGCTCCCACCATCCACTAGCAAATCTCTTGAAAGGGAAGGGTAAATACCCCTCATACAACTTTTACAAGTGGTTCACTCTCTTACAGATTTTCAGCAAGAAAGAAGGAGGTGAACACTAGCAAATTGAAAACAAGACTAGCAAAGACTCTTCTAAGACTTTTCTCTCAATCACTTGCTGCTCAAAAAGTTGTCTTCTCAATTTAGACTTGAGGGGTATTTATAGGCTTCAAGAGGATTCAAATTTGGGCTCCAAAAATTTGAATTCTCTAATGTTCCCGATGCTGGCGGTGCCACCGCCCAGTGCTCGGGTGCTGGGCGGTGCAACCGCCCAGCCTAGGAGGTGTCATCGCCCAGCTCTCGAGTGCTGGGCGGTGCCACCGCCTAGGCCAAATCAACTCATCGGTTGGGCTCCAAACTTGGCCCAAACCAGTCCGAACTCGGGCCCAATTGGCCCCTACTTGGGTTATAAGATTAACACCTAATTCTAACCCTAATTAACGTGCTAACTACGAATTTAAAGACATTTTCTAAGCTATTACAAAGTCTGTAAGTCAAGAATTTTTCCGGCGAGCTTCCGGCGAACTTCCGACGGTTTTCCGATAAACTCTCGGAAACCATTCTGTGGACTCCCGGCAAGCTCCTAGTCTTCACGATTTGATCTTGACGAGTTCCAATGAGCTTCTTCGGTAAGCTCCGATCTTTCTCGGCGAGCTCCGCGAACTTCCAACGAACCTTCTGGCGAGCTTCCGAAAAACCCTTCGACAAGCTCCCTACTCATTCTCGGCTAGTTCCAACAGCATTCTCGACGAACCTTCGGACTTCCGTCAAACTCTTGAACTCACAATGAATCCTTCGTGCTTGACTCCGATACTTTGTTTTGCTTTATGTCTTCATCGTTATCGTAGTTAATCCTACACACACAAGCTAAAACTCTACTCCGATCTAGACAATTATTACAACGCGAATTGACATTCTATTGCCCGGCACATCATTGGTTGGCGCTTCGTCCGATTCTTCAGTGCATCGTCCTCTCTTGCAGCTTGTTGCCCAATCGGCGGTTGACCTCCGCAACCCCGATATCCTTGGCGTAATTTCACTCTCCTTGGCCCGATGCCCGACGTCCGAAGCCTTCTGCCATCCAATATCTTGATGTGATTTCCTCCGGCGCAACGTCAATTCCTTCTGCGATAACTATCTAATCCTGATCGAGTAGACCTACATCACTCAAAATGTAGTTAAACATAAACATAATTATCAATTGGTTTCATCATCAAAATACGAGATTCAACAATCTCCCCTTTTTTGATGATGACAACCAATTGATGACGGAGTTAAACAAACTCCCCCTATCAATATGCCATATTGATAGAACCTTGAATTCAAACTGAATTCAAGTCATTGCAATATTCATCATGAATACTTGCAACACGTCATTATGAACTCATGCATAGACTTATACATATCATGTCATCAACATACTTCTCCCCCTTTGTCATCAACAAAAAGGAGAAGTACAACTATTCTTTGTGTTTGTAATATAAGTTCAACTCATTGCATGAAAAACATAATATTAAGTTTTATCATCATGCAGTTTTGAAGCTATAAAATTTAGCAAGTAATGCATCATGCTTAGGGCATTCAAGCTATCAAGTTTTAGATATGCAAGTTTTACAGCATACAAGATAGCACTTTTGGTAATGTTCAAGATAGTAAGTTCTACATCATGTAAGCTAGCAATATTGAGATGTTCAAGAAAGCAACTCTTGCTTCTTGAAATATGCAAATTTGTCAAGTTTTGCTAGATGTGCAAGTTAGCATTTTTGCCTCTTAAGATAGGAAAGATAGCACATTTGCTTCTTTTGAGATAGCAACTTTTTGCTTCTCTTTAGACTACACGCTAGCAATTTTTACGATATGTAAGTTTCACAATATACAAGCTAGCAAAAATTTCGAAAGCAAAAGCAAGATAGCTTTCTTGTGTAAGCTCATAATTCTTGCTTCCTATTGCAATGTGCAATTTGCAAGTTTTGCTTCTTGAGATAGGCAAGATAGCACTTTTGTAATTTTTGTTTCTTAAGATAGGCAAGCTTGTGATGTTCAAAATAATAAGCTCTTTCTTCTAGAAGTGTCATTTTTGCTTTCTTTGCAAAGTGTAAGCTAGCAAAATGTTTGAGAAAGTGATCAAGTTTTGCAACATACAAGCTAGCAAAAATGCCAAACTGGCAAGAGATAATGTTTTACATGAGGCAAGCAAACAATTTGGCAAATGTTACATTTGCATCTTCTCTTTTCAGAAGTGCAATTTTTGCTTTCATCTTGAATTGTGCAAGCTAGTTAGTTTGCCTCTTTTCATGATGTCCACGCTAGAAATTCTTGCTCCCCGTTTGTCATTGTCAAAAAGAAGGGAAGACCCTTATTTCATATTATGACAAAGGTAAGTATCATTCTTATTTGTGCATTATTATATATTCAAATTAAAACATACACAATTTCAATAACCTTATTTTTCATGCACGATACCGAAAAATAAATCAATCATCATTAATAAGCATATCATACATGATACTCAAACATTAAAATTTTTAAGCATTTATCAACATGTTGATCATGATACCAAACATTCATCATTTAACGCATTCATGATACACATCATATGCAATAAATACATCATGTACATTATTATCATAAGTATTGCATACATCATTTTAACTTTATGAATATTTCATCATTGCATGCATTATACCAAAACATTTCAAGCCATGCAAGCCATAAATACAAAGAAATCATATCATGAAGGATAAAATCATTTGAATACCAAAAGACATGATTCATATAGTAAATATCTTCTTTAAATAAAATATCAAGAAAAATCATAGGAGTACAAAGAAGAGATCTTGTTTTAAAAGAAAAATCAAGTAATAACTCTAAGAACTCACAAGGAAAAATCATGATTCATTTAGAAAATCTCCTCTCAAGAGAATAGCAAGTAAAATCGTAGAAGATCGATTAATGAGAAATTTTGATTTATAATAAAATCTCATGTATCGAATGTCAAGAAATCAAAATGATGATTTATGTAAAAAATATCACAAGTTATATTCAAGAGAAAAATCATCATTCATTTTCAACTTATTCAATTTGTCACATCAATATTTCTTAGATATGCATGATACCAAAACATGGTTTTAAATCTTTAACATATAACATGCATAAATTGAAAGGAGAAGGGAAGAATTCAAATGTACAAAGATTTCAACCATCTCATAAACAAATGTAAGACCAAGTCATGAATCCAAAATTCCATGAATCAAAATGATCATCAAAGGTAATCTCATGTTATTCCAAGAAATCAATATCATGATTTGGATAAAACTCATTTCAAATTTAAATCATCAAAGTCATCAAAATATCAACATTACTTTTAAGAGATTCAAAATGGTATACATTGATTTATCATAATAAACATCAAGATCAATAGGATAGAGAAAAATAATTTTTCAAGGAAAAAATATTTTCCTCTTTTTAGTTGTTTCAATTAATATGATTTTATTTCACTTATACCAAATAAAAACATGTATAATGTTTAAAACCGAAAGTGTAAGATTTATTACAACAAAGATTAATAAGGCACTTTCATTATGGTAAAAATCAATAATCCATAAATCACAAGATTCATATGCATAATTTCGAAATTTATTAAGCATGATCATTATGCATGACACTAAAACATGGTTTCAAAATGTTTAATATTTTCATTACATTATTATGCAATGGTTTCATTGAACATAATTTTGAATGATTCTTATAGATAACTAAAACTTCTTTAGTTTTAATTTATGTGATTGACTTTATATTAGCATGCTTAAGTTTTGTTCTTATGTCAAAAACATACATCATGTTTGAAAACCAAAAACAAGGTTTAAAAAAAAAATCATTAAGCCTTCCATATAAAAACCATGCATCATCATTGAAGGTTAATATGGAAATCATCAAAATACACATTCTTGATTCTCAAGCATATATATATGATTATTTAAATCTAACATTTTATTCTATTAACATAAAACATACAATTTTCAATAAAAATAATTATTCAAAAGAAAAGAGAAAATGCATCATGGAAAACATCAAGTAATTTCAAAATAATTCAAGAGAGTTGAGTTACTTACCTTGTAGTCGAAGCCCGTCAAAGCCCAATTCGCCGTTTCACCTTTGGAAGTTCTTGATTCATCCTTGGTTGCCTTCCTCTTCTTTGGCCTCTTCCTCCGTTCAAGTTCATTATTTATTTTAGATTTTTGTTTAATAAACTTATTAATATTTAGTGTTCGAAGTTCAAGTTAATCATTGTCCTCATCACTTGAGTCATCACTCAAGTGGTATTCATTTGTCCGGGGTTCCAAATCCTTCCTATTCTTTGGAAGGTGGTTCAAGTGTTCATTGTGTTCATCATGTGCATTGTGCACCATTTCATATGTTATCAACGAACCAACTAATTCTTCAAGTGAAAAAATATTTAAATCTTTTGTTTCTTGTATTGCGGTTATTTTAGGATCCCACCTTTGGAAGGGATCTTAAGATCTTGCTTACGAGATCAAAATTCGAAAAAGATTTACCAAGAGCTCTTAGATTATTGACGACATCCGTGAAACGGGTGTACATGTCGCCTATAGTCTCGCTTGGTTGTAATCCAAAAAGCTCAAAATCATGCAATAAAATGTTAACTTTCGAGTCTTTGACTCTACTAGTTCCCTCGTGCGTGATTTCAAGTGTTCGCTAAATATCAAAAGTCGTTTCGCATGTTGAAATTCGATTGAACTCTGTTTTGTCCAAAACGCAAAATAAGGCATTCATAGCCTTTGCGTTTAAAGAAAAATACATCTTCTCCAAATCCGACCATTCGTTCATCGGTTTAGAGGGAAGTTGAAAACCGTTTTCAACGATATTCCATAAATCTAAATTCATAGAAATCAAGAAAACTCTCATTCGAGTTTTCCAATAAGTGTAGTCCAATCCGTTAAACAACGGTGGACGAACAACCGAAAAGCCCTCTTGAAAGCCATGAAGAGCAATTTCTCTCGGGTGTAAATCCGAAATAAGAAATACCATGCTCTGATACCAATTGTTAGGATCGGAGTGACACTAAGAGGGGGGGGTGAATTAGTGTAGCGGTGAAGTGCGATAAACTTTTCACGATTTAAACACTTTTCGGAAACTTCGTACGATAAAAGCAACGTTTTCGTTTAAAAACGTTTCGATTGCGTTTTAACTTGAAGAGATAAGTAAGATGGAGACAAAGCAATATAGCATTAAAGTGCAAATGGTTTGCAGTAATATAAATGACATTAAGTAAATGCAAACCAGAGATTACGCCGATTTTACAGTGGTTCGGTCAAATGACCTACATCCACTTGCGAGGCCCCTCTTCGATGAGCCTCCCACCTTCCACTAGCAAATCTCTTGAAAGGGAAGGGTAAATACCCCTCTTACAACTTTTACAAGCGGTTAACTCTCTTACATATTTTCAGCAAGAAAGAAGGAGGTGAACACTAGCAAATTGAAAATAAGACTAGCAAAGACTCTTCTAAGACTTTTCTCTCAATCACTTGCTGCTCAAAAAGTTGTCTTCTCAGTTGAGACTTGAGGGGTATTTATAGGCTTCAAGAGGATTCAAATTTGGGCTCCAAAAATTTGAATTCTCTTATGTTCCCGATGCTGGCCAAGCGGTGCCACCTCCCAACGCTCGGGTGCTGGGCGATGCAACCGCCTAGCCTAGGAGGTGTCACCGCCCAGCTCTCAGGTGCTGGGCGGTGCCACCGCCTAGGCCAAATCAGCTCACTGGTTGGGCTCCAAACTTGGCCTAAACCAGTCCGAACTCGGGCCAAATTGGCCCCTACTTGGGTTATAAGATTAACACCTAATTCTAACCCTAATTAATGTGCTAACTACAAATTTAAAGATATTTTCTAAGCTATTACAAAGTCCGTAAGTCAAGACTTTTTCCGGCGAGCTTCTGGCGAACTTCCGACGGTTTTTCGATAAACTCTCGGAAACCATCCTGCGGAATCCTAGCAAGCTCCTAGACTTCACGATTTGATCTTGACGAGTTCCAACGAGCTTCTTCGGCAAGCTTCGATCTTTCTCGGCGAGCTCCGCGAACTTCCAACGAACTTTTTGGTGAGCTTCCGAAAAACCCTTCGGCAAGCTCCCTACTCATTCTCGGCTAGTTCCAGCAGCATTACCAACGAACCTTCGGACTTCCGTCGAACTCTTGAACTCGCAATGAATCCTTCGTGCTTGACTCCGATACTTTGTTTTGCTTTATGTCTTCGTCGTTATCGTAGTTAATCCTGCACACACAAGCTAAAACTCTACTCCGATCTAGACAATTATTACAACGCGAATTGACATTCTGTTGCCCGACACATCATTGGTTGGCGCTTCGTCCGATTCTTCGGTGCATCGTCCTCTCTTGCAGCTTGTTGCCCAATCGGTGGTTGACCTCCGCAACCCCGATATCCTTGGCGTAATTTCGCTTTCCTTGGCCTGATGCCCGACGTCCGAAGCCTTCTGCCATCCAATATCTTGATGTGATTTCCTCCAGCGCAACGTCAATTCCTCCTGCGATAACTGTGTAATCCTGATCGAGTAGACCTACATCACTCAAAATGCAGTTAAATATAAACATAATTATCAATTGGTTTCATCATCAAAATACGAGATTCAACAAAACCTAGCACAAAGTCCTACACTGAACATGATATATGGTCTAGTTGTAGTGAGGTAAAGTAAACTTCTTATCATACCCCTATAAATTTTTTGATCGAAGCTTTCTCTACTTTCATCAACTTCTAACTTAGTGGAGGTGCTCGTAGGAGTGTTGATAGCTTTTGAGCTATCCATATTAAATATTTTTAATAAATCTAAAGTATATTTAGTTTGATTAATAAAGATGCCATTGCTTAGTTGCTTAATTTGTAAGCCTAAGAAGAAGGTTAATTCTCCCATCAAACTCATTTCAAATTCGAGATTCATAGTTTTAGCAAATGATTTACAAAGAGATTCATTCGTACAACTGAAGATAATATCATCAATATAAATCTGAACAATGAGAAAATTATTTTTAAAATTCTTGATAAACAATGTAGTATCGACCTTGCTTTTTGTGAAATTATTTTCAATAAGAAAAGAACTAAGTCTCTCGTACCAAGCCCATGGGGCTTGTATTAAACTATAGAGAGCTTTAGTTAATTTAAACACATGATTAGAGAGGCTATTATTTTCAAATCAGGAGGTTGTTCAACATAAACTTCTTCGAAAATAAAGCCATTAAGAAAAATACTTTTAACATCCATTTGAAACAACTTAAAATTGTTATTACTAGCATAGGCAAGGAGCATCCTTATGACTTCTAATCGAGCCACAGGAGCGAAGGTTTTTTCGTAATCGATACCTTCTTCTTGGTTGAAACTTTTGGCCACTAAACTAGCCTTGTTTCTAACCATGATACCATATTCATCTTGCTTGTTTCTAAAGACTAATTTAATACCAATAACTAAATGATCATTTGATCTAGGAACAAGCTTTCACACCTTATTTCTCTCAAATTGATTTAACTCATCTTGCATTGCGATAATCCATGAATCATCTATCATGGCTTCGTCAATCCATTTAGGTTCAATTTGGGAGAGAAAAGCACTGTTGGCACAAAAATTTTTAAGAGAAGAATGTGTTTGAACCCCCTTAGATGTGTCTCCTGTTGAATCTCGTATTTTGATGATGAAACTACTTGATATATGTTTATGATTTAATCTGCGTTTTGAGTGACGCAGGGTGATTCGATCAGGATGAGACAATTAAAGAAGGAACATCATGTTGTGCCGGAAGAACATGTCAGAAGATTGGACGTCGGGCCGGTGGATCGGTCGACGTATCGACAGAAGGCTTCGGGCCGTAGACTCGGGCATCGGGCCAAGAAGAGCGGGTATTGTGCCAAGGATATCGGAGTTACGGAGTCAACTGGCCGATTGGGCAATAGGTCGCAGGAGAGGATGATGCGCCGAAGAATCAGACGAAGCATCGAGGGACCAATGACATGTCGGACAACTTGGTTAATTGCTTAGGATTAATTGTCTCGATCGAAGTTTTGCTTTAATTGTGCAGGATTAACTATGAAAACGATGAAGACATAAAGCGAAACAAAGTGTCGGAGTCAAGCGCGAAGGATTTGTTGCAAGTTCGAGAGTTCGACGGAAGTCCGAAGGTTCATCGGGAATGCTACCGGAACTAGCCGAGAATGAGTTGGGAGCTTGCTGAAGGATTTTCGGAAGCTCGCCGGAAGGTTCGTTGGAAGTTCGCGGAGCTCGCCGAGAAAGATCGGAGCTTGCCGAAGAAGCTCGTTGGAACTCACTAAGATCAAATCGTGAAGTCTAGGAGTTGCCGGGAATCCGCAGAATGGTTTCCGAGAGTTCATCAGAAGACCGCCGGAAGTTTGCCGAAAGCTCGCCAGAAGAAGTCTTGACTTGCGGACTTTGTAATAGATTAGAAAATGTCTTTAAAATCATAGTTAGCACGTTAATTAGGGTTAGGATTAGGTGTTAATTCTATAACCCAAGTAGGGGCCAATTAGGCTCAAGTTCGGACTGGTTTGGGCCAAGTTTGGAGCCAAACCAAGCGAGCTGAAATAGTGAAAGAGGTGGCACCACCAGGGTTGGAGGTGGCACCGCCCAGGAGAGGATCTCCCAGCGAAGCTGGGCGGTGCAACCGCCCCAGGCAAGAGGTGGCACCGCCTGGGCTCAGTCTCCGAGCGAGATTGGGCGGTGCAACCTCTCTTGATAGAGGTAGCACCGCCTGAGCTCGGTCTTCGAGCTCTGGCAGGAGAGGTGCAACCGCCTCAGTTAGGAGGTGGCACCGCTTGGGGCTCAGTCTCCGAGCCAGACTCAGGCGGTGCAACCGCCCCTGACATAGAGGTGCAACCGCCTGGGCTCAATCTCCGAGCTCTGCCAAGCGGTGCAACCTCTCCAGTCAGGAGGTGCAACCGCCTGATCTCGGAATTCCGGGATTTGATCGTTTTGAGCTCCAAATTTGAACTGGGTTGGGGCCTATAAATACCCCACCCATTCAGCACAGAAAGAGCAACAGACCTACACCGAAATCTTGATCTTCTCTGTGATTCTTGAGCTCAAAATTGTTGAAAAGCCTTTAAGTTCTCCTCCTTCTGTTCTTCAAAGTCTTGAGTTGTAACGAGAGGAGAGAAAGGTTCTGTAAGGGTTGTCTCCTGATCCCGTCAAAAGGAGTGAAACTGTAAAAGGGCAGTTGGCCTTCGCCTATTGAAGGAAGGCCTCTAGTTGACGTCGGTGACCTCGTCGGTGGAGGAAGCCAAAAGCGGAGTAGGTCAAGACTGACCGAACCACTCTAAATCTCTGGTTTGCTTTTACTTTGAGCACTTTATCATTACTGCAAACCTCCTACATAGCTACTGCCCTCTGCGCTTTTACGAACAAGTCTCTAAGTTCTGATTTTTTCGAATCTACATTCAGACGTAAATCGGTGTTTTCGTACGATCTTTACATTATAGTTTACGTTGACGATCTAATTCCATTTATAACTGCAAACTGTCTTCTGTGCTTTTACGAACGAGTTTCTAAGTTCAGATCTTTCTAAAACTGTGCAAATTGCGTTTAGACGTAAAACTACGTTTAGACGTAAAACTGCGTTTAGACGTAAACTGCGCAAACTGTGTTTAGACGCAAACTGCGTTTAGACGTAAACTGAGTTTAGACGCAAACTGCGTTTAGGCGCAAACTGTGTTTAGACGCAAACTGCGTATAGACGTAAACTGAGTTTAGACGTAAAACTGCGTTTAGACGCAAACTGCGTTTAGACGCAAACTGCGTTTAGACGTAAACTGAGTTTAGACGCAAACTGTGTTTAGACGCAAACTGCGTAAACTGCGCTTAATCTTATGATTGGCTTTTACATCGAAATCGCTTTTATTGAACAAACGCAGCTTACGTTTTTATTGAACTAATTCACCCCCCCCCCCCCTCTTAGTGCTCTCGATCCTAACAATTGGTATCAGAGCCCGGTCTTTCTCATTTCAGATTTACACCCGAGAGAAATGGCTCTTCATGGCTTTCAAGTGGGCTTTTCGGTCTTTCGTCCACCGTTGTTTAACGGATTGGACTACACTTATCGGAAAACTCGAATGAGAGTTTTCTTGATTTCTATGAATTTAGATTTATGGAATATCATTGAAAACAGTTTTCAACTTCCCTCTAAACCGATGAACGAATGGTCGGATTTGGAAAAGAAGTATTTTTCTTTAAACGCAAAGGCTATGAATGCCTTATTTTGCGCTTTGGACAAAAATGAGTTCAATCGGATTTCCACGTGCGAAACGGCTTTTGACATTTGGCGAACACTTGAAATCACGCACGAGGGAACTAGTAGAGTCAAAGACTCGAAAGTTAACTTTTTATTGCATGATTTCGAGCTTTTTCAAATGCAACCAAGCGAGACTATAGGCGACATGTACACCCGTTTCACGGATGTCGTCAATAGTTTAAGAGCTCTTGGAAGACATTTTTCGGATTTTGAACTCGTAAACAAAATTTTGCGTTCTCTTTCTAAAAAGTGGGATTCAAAAGTAACTGCAATACAAGAAGCTAAAAATCTAAACAACTTACCAATTGAAGAACTAATTGGTTCATTGATGACATATGAAATGGTGCACAATGCACATGATGAACATGTTGAACACAATCACCTTGCAAAGAACAGGAAGGATTTGGAACTCTGGACAAATGAATGCCACTTGAGCGATGACTCAAGTGATGAGGACAATGATGAACAAACCAACCTTCCAAAGAACATGAAGGATTTGGGACATAGAACATTTGAAGACTACTCGAGCATAAGCTCAAGTGATGGTGAACTTAAACTACAAATGAAACGAAAATTAAAAAGCAAAAAGAATGGAACTACTTGCTTTAAACGCAAGAAGAAGAACAAAAATTGGGATGAATCGAGCTCCTCTGAAGATGAGAAAGTCAACAAAAGCGAGACGGCAAACTACGCCTTACCAGCCTACGACATTGAGGTAATTAAAATGCCTTTGGTTTATTTTAAAATTACTTGATGCTTTCATGATATATTTTCTTTTTTAGTTTAGAATTAATTTTCTTGAAAATTACTTGTTTAAAAATAAAAATACAAAAATTATGATCATGCTGATAATTTCGAAAATGATAATATTGCATGATAAACAAACAAAATGATTTTGATCATGGTTAAGAAGTAATAATGTGTATCATGTTTGATTAACATTGTTGAATGAAATCACGTTTGATTTAAAGTAATGCATAAAGATGTAATATTAAATGGTTATTAACAATTTTATGCATGAGATTTTAAGTTATCCATGATCATGAGCTTGTTTGATCTTCTTGATTTAATTTCAAGATCTATAGCAAAAATCATGTCTGAATATATGAAAGTGTTAATTTCATTTTCGGATTCACTTAACAATTGGTATCCTAACAATAAGATTTTCTCATACACTTATGAAAAATATTTTTCTAAAATGGATTTGATGAAATGATTCCTGCTTATAAATTCCATCTTGAAATATGAATGATAGTATTTTTGCTTGCAAAGATTTGTTTCACATTCATATCTCCTATGATTCATGTGTAGAAAAAGAATTTATAAATCATAATACAATGAGATTTCTTATGCAAAAATAAAGTGCTTTTGTGATTCTTTGCTAAAGAGAATAATCATAATCATGATCTTGATAATTATAACATGAAGCTCTTTATAAATCAAGATCGTTCATTATGCTCCCTACATTTATCAAAAAGGAGTTCTTCAAATGAAATGCAATTCAATGAAGTGTCATATTGATATCTTGAAACTTGGAATATTTTAAAATGTGATCTTGATAAGAATGTTTCAAGTTGCTCTTTGTACTATATCTTTTCGAATGAATCATGAGCCTTGATATCATATATTTCATAATACAAGATTTCTTTGCCTTATGTCTTGAACTTTCATGCTTATCCTAATTTGGCATATAAAGACTAAGGCATGCTTAGATGAAAAAGAATCTCTTAAAAAAATGCTTTTCCCATCTGATCGAGATTAATGATTTCATGATATTTTTTGAATCTCGAAATTAATTTTAATGACTTGATTATGAATTTCAAGTTAATGATTTGATTTGAATAAGTTTTATCTAAATCATAATCTTGATCTTGCAAAATTGAAGTCACAAATAATATCTTGTGGTATTCATGAATTGATACTCACAATATGAAAGCATTGATATTCATGACTTGAATTGGATTGAAACATTGTATGCTTAAATTAATCATTCTCCTATGTTTCAAAAAATCCTTAAATGCCTTATGTGATGATCGAAAACTAACTTGCTTTATGATGAATCACAAATCATGACTTGATCTATGATGTAAATGCCTTGAAATGATTGAAATATTTAACACTTTTATGCTCTTCCCCCTACTTTCTTCTTGTTTTCAATGATAAAATAGGGAGAAGTTTTGATCATGCATGGTAGGATATAATTTGACAAAATTGATACCATCATGATATGAAACATTTATGATGTGCAATTATGCATGCAATACTTGTGCTTTCTAATTATGATGTGATGTATTGCATATGATGTAAATCATGATTTAAAATGCTATGAGTGCCAAGTTACACATTTTGAGAAGAAATTGTTATATTGAAACATTAATGTAATTATGAATGGTGATATGATATCATGCATGTAATACTTCAACTTATGATAATGATGCATGCAATGATAAAATATTCATGATGAAAAATTGTCTTGACATTCATAACTTGATTATTCATCCTTTGTCATGATTTTGAAATCGTTGTAAAAGGAAAAAAGAACTACAAAACTGTATTCTCTCTTTCTTTTTTACAATGACAAAGGGCGAGATAGCTAGCTTGTACAAGTCAAGAAGATGCAAAAACTTGATTGCTAGCTTGCCTATCTTAAGTAGCAAAGATTGCTAACTTGCTTATTTCAAGAAGAAAAATTGTCTTCTTGAACATCACTATCTTGAATATCTCAAGAAGCAAAACTTGCAATTTGCACATTGCAATAGGAAGCAAGAATCATGAGCTTACACAAGAAAGCTATCTTGCATTTGCTTTCGAAATTTTTGCTAGCTTATATATTGTGAAACTTGTATATCGTAAAAACTGCTAGCTTGTTGGTCTAAAGAGAGCAAAATTTTCAAGAAGCAAGAGTTGCCTTCTTGAACATCTCTAATTTGCTAGCTTGCATGATATAGAACTTGCTATCTTGAACATTACCAAAAGTGCTATCTTATATGCTATAAAACTTGCATATCTAAAACTTGATAGCATGAATGTTCTACGCATGATGTAACACTTGCTAAATCTTCTAGCTCCAAGATTGCATGATGATAAAACTTGATACTATGTTTTTCATGCAATGAGTTGAATCTATATCACAAACGATTGATAGTGATACTTCTCCTTTTTGTTGATGACAAAGGGGGAGAAGTATGTTGATGAAAGTATGTTGATGACATGACATGTGATGCATAAGTTTATGCATAAGTTCATGTTGACGTGTTGCAAGTATTCATGATGAATATTGCAATGACTTGAATTCAGTTTGAATCCAAGGTTCTATCAATATGGCATATTGATAGGGGGAGTTTGTTTAATCTCTGGGAGTTAAGTTTAACTCCGTCATCAAGTAGTTGTCATCATCAAAAAGGGGGAGATTGTTGAATCTCATATTTTGATGATGAAACTACTTGATATATGTTTATGATTTAATCTGTGTTTTGAGTGACGTAGGGTGCTTCGATCAGGAAGAGACAATTAAAGCAGGAACATCATATTGTGCCGGAAGAACATGTCAGAAGATTGGACGTCGAGCCGGTGGATCGGTCGACGTATCGACAGAAGGCTTCGGGCCGTAGACTCGGGCATCGGGCTAAGAAGAGCGGGTATTGTGCCAAGGATATCGGAGTTGCGGAGTCAACTGACCGATTGGGCAATAGGCCGCAGGAGAGGACGATGCGCCGAAGAATCAGACGAAGCGTCGAGGGACCAATGACATGCCGGACAACTTGGTTAATTGCTTAGGATTAATTGTCTCGATTGAAGTTTTGCTTTAATTGTGCAGGATTAACTATGATAACGATGAAGACATAAAGCGAAACAAAGTGTCGGAGTCAAGCGCGAAGGATTTGTTGCAAGTTCGAGAGTTCGACGGAAGTCCGAAGGTTCATCGGGAATGCTACCGGAACTAGCCGAGAATGAGTTGGGAGCTTGTCGAAGGATTTTCGGAAGCTTGCCGGAAGGTTCGTTGGAAGTTCGCGGAGCTCGCCGAGAAAGATTGGAGCTTGCCAAAGAAGCTCATTGGAACTCGCTAAGATCAAATCGTGAAGTCTAGGAGCTTGCCGGGAGTCCGAAGAATGGTTTCCGAGAGTTCATCGGAAGACCGCCGGAAGTTTGCCGAAAGCTCGCCAAAAGAAGTCTTGACTTGCGGACTTTGTAATAGCTTAGAAAATGTCTTTAAAATCATAGTTAGCATGTTAATTAGGGTTAGGATTAGGTGTTAATCCTATAACCCAAGTAGGGGCCAATTAGGCTCAAGTTCGCACTGGTTTGGGCCAAGTTTAGAGCCAAATCAAGTGAGCTGAAATAGTGAAAGAGGTGGCACCGCCAGGGTTGGAGGTGGCACCGCCTAGGAGAGGATCTCCCAGCGAAGCTGGGCAGTGCAACCACCCCAGGCAGGAGGTGGCACTGCCTGGGCTCAGTCTCCGAGCGAGACTGGGCGGTACAACCTCTCCTAACAGAGGTAGCACCGCCTGAGCTCGGTCTTCGAGCTCTGGCAGGAGAGGTGCAACCGCCTCAGTCAGGAGGTGGCACCGCTTGGGGCTCAATCTCCGAGCCAGACTCAGGCGGTGCAACCGCCCCTGACAGAGAGGTGCAACCGCCTGGGCTCAGTCTCCGAGCTCTGCCAGGCGGTGCAACCTCTCCAGTCAGGAGGTGCAACCGCCTGATCCCAAAATTCCGGGATTTGATCGTTTTGAGCTCCAAATTTGAACTGGGTTGGGGCCTATAAATACCCCACCCATTCAGCACAGAAAGAGCAAGAGACCTACACCGAAATCTTGATCTTCTCTGTGATTCTTGAGCTCAAAATTATTGAAAAGCCTTTAAGTTCTCCTCCTTCTGTTCTTCAAAGTCTTGAGTTGTAAAAAGAGGAGAGAAAGGTTCTGTAAGGGTTGTCTCCTGATCCCGTCAAAAGGAGTGAAACTGTAAAAGGGCAGTTGGCCTTCGCCTATTGAAGGAAGGCCTCTAGTTGACGTCGGTGACCTCGTCGGTGGAGGAAGCCAAAAGTGGAGTAGGTCAAGACTGACCGAACCACTCTAAATCTTCGGTTTGCTTTTACTTTGAGCACTTTATCATTACTGCAAACCTCCTACATAGCTACTGCCCTCTGCCTCTAGTTGACGTCTCTAAGTTCTGATTTTTCCGAATCTGCATTCAGACGTAAATCGGTGTTTTCGTACGATCTTTACATTGCAGTTTACGTTTACGTTCTGATTCCATTTATAACTGCATACTGTCTTCTGTGCTTTTATGAACGAGTTTCTAAGTTCAGATCTTTCTAAAACTGTGCAAAATGCGTTTTGACGTAAAACTACGTTTAGACGTAAAACTACGTTTAGACGTAAAACTGCGTTTAGACGTAAACTGCGCAAACTGTGTTTAGACGCAAACTGCGTTTAGACGTAAACTGAGTTTAGATGCAAACTGCGTTTAGGCGCAAACTGTGTTTAGACACAAACTGCGTTTAGACGTAAACTGAGTTTAGACGTAAAACTACGTTTAGACGCAAACTACGTTTAGATGCAAACTGCGTTTAGACGCAAACTGAGTTTAGACGCAAACTGCGTTTAGACGCAAACTGCGTAAACTGCGCTTAATCTTAAGATCGGCTTTTACATCGAAATTGCTTTTATTGAACAAACGCAGCTTTCGTTTTTAATCGCTGAAAGATTTCCGCTGCACTAATTCACCCCCCCCCCCCTCTTAGTGCTCTCGATCCTAACATCTCCTAGTATTAACTCCTTAGGATGAGTATCTACATACTTCCAATCCTTGGGTACGATGTTTCGGAAGTGGATGCATCCAAGTTGCTAGTTGGAGAAGGGGTTTCATTTAAATTCAAAGAATCAAAATTAATATCATCATCAAAATCGTTTTTCTTGATTTTGGAAATCTCATTGAAAACAACATGAATGGATTCTTCTATAATTAAAGTTCTTTTATTGAAGATACGAAAAGCTTTAGAAACCGAAGAATAACCAAGAAAAATTCCTTTATCGGATTTAGCATCAAATTTTCCTAAGGTATCTTTTTCATTCAAGATAAAACACTTACACCCAAAAACATTAAAATATGAAACATTGGGTTTTTTATTGTTCCACAACTCATAGAGAGTTTTAGTGAGTAAGGGTCTTACTAGAACTCTATTGAAAATATAGCATGTAGGGTTTACAGCTTTGGCCCAAAAATATTTGGGTAGGCTATGTTCATTTAATATGGTTCTCGCCATTTCTTATAAATTTTTATTTTTTCTTTCTACTACTCAATTTTGTTGAGGATTTCTTAGAGTAGAAAAATTATGATTGTATCTATTAAATTTATAAAATTCTTGGAAGTCACGGTTTTGAAATTCACCACCATGATCACTTCTAATTGATGAAATCATAGACCCTTTTCATTTTGAACAAGTTTATAAAACTTGGTGAAATATCTAAAGCATTTATTTTTGTGTTTCAAGAAATCAGTCAATGTGTATCTACTATAGTCATCTACAATAACAAAGGCGTATTTGCTACCTCCTAGGCTTGATGTAGAGATTGGTTCGAACAAGTCCATATGGATCAATTGTAAGGGCCTAGAGGTGTTTATTTGTTTTCCTAATTGACAAGCATTACACACATTATCTTTGATGAATTTGAAATGAGGAATTCCTCTTAGAAGTTCTTTGGATGATATTTGAGTGATTAGTTTCATACTAGCATGACCTAATCTCCTATGCCAAAGCCAAGCATCCTCATTCAAAACCGAGAAACACATTTCATTACAAAGATCATTGATGTCAATGGTATATATGTTATTTTGTTTTAATGCAATCATAGATATGTTTTTGTATAGTTTTTCAATAATAAAAGCATTAGATTCAAATTTAAAAATATATCCTTTATCACATAGTTGACTAATGCTCAAGAGGTTATGTTTTAAACCATCAACTAACAAAACATCATCAATAAAGAAGTTAGATTTATTACTTATGGTTCCTTTGCCAATGAATTTACCCTTGTTGTCTCCGAAGGTGACATAGCCTTCGTCTATGCTAGTGAGCTTAGAAAATTAAGATGGATCTCCAGTCATATGCTTTGAGCATCCACTATCAAGGTACCATCTCTTGCTCCTAGCTTGTGATGGTGTATGTTTCTATAAGAAAGGATGATTTTTTGGTACCCATTTACTTTTGGGTGCCTCAAAAGCTGATCTAAATTGTTTATCATGTTGCATAGAATTTATTATGGTTCCTTTAGGAACCCAAATCAGTTTGTTCGGACTAACTTTCTTGAATAGACAATGATAAGTTCTATGTCCATGTTTGTAACAAAAGTTGCATTTGCTTTGGTGCCGAACATGTAAGATAGGGCCTTTAATGAAGGTGGTTGGATTTTAGTGAGGACTTCTCACAAATCCGATTCCGCTTCTTTTAGGAACATGACCCTAATTTGTAAGGATCATATTCAAAGACTTGCTACCAACCTCGAATTTCTTCAAGGTATCCTTAAGTAGCAAGTTCTCCTTTTGGAGAGTTTCTAGATCATGGCATTTTATACATGAAGCTAAACTATCATAATATTCAGTTTTTAATTAATCAAAATTACTAATAAGACTCTCATACTCCTTTTTTAATAATTTATATTTTCTATTAATTATTTTTGATTCATCAAATAAGTCATGGAAAGCATTTAATAATTCATCAAGTGATAAATCTGTATCAATTAAATTTGTTACCTCCTCTCGGATGGCCATTATGGCGTAGTGAGCAACTTGCTCGGTGTTGGACTCCTCTTCTTCGGATGCGCTTGAGTCATCCCATGTTGCTTTGAGCACCTTCTTCTTTGGTGTTCTCTTCTTGGCTTGGGGACAATCATTTTTGTAGTGTCCTGGCTTCTTGCATTCGTAGCAAATAACTTGGTCCTTTTTGGGTTCAAATTTATTTTTTGTGTCATTTTTAAACTTATTTCTTTTAATGACGTTTTTAAATTTCCTGGTTAGAAGTGCTAAGTCATCGTCATAGTCCTCATCACTTGAGTTTTCTCTCAAGTGGTCTTCTAAAGTTCTAAGTGTCATATCCTTCCTGTTCTTTGGAAAGATGTCTTCTTGCTCTTCATGAGCTTTGCAAGTCATTTCATAGGTCATTAATGACCCGATTAATTCTTCAAGAGGGAAGTTTAAATCTTTAGCCTCTTGAGTAATAGTGACTTTAGGGTCCCAACTCTTTGGAAGGGATCTTAGAATCTTATTCACGAGCTCAAAATCCGAAAAACTTTTACCGAGTCCTTTTAGACCATTGATAACATCCATGAAATGGGTGTACATGTTGCCTATGGTCTCACTCGGTTTCATTCAAAAAAGTTCAAAAGAATGTATTAAAAGATTAATTTTTGTCTCTTTCACTCTACTCGTGCCTTCGTGAGTTACTTCAAGTGTGTGCCAAATATCAAATATAGTTTCACAAACCGAAACATGATTGAACTCGTTTTTATCAAGCACACAAAATAAGATATTCATAGCCTTTGCATTAAGTGCGAAAGTCTTCTTCTCCAATTCATTCCAATCGATCATTGGAAGAGAAGACTTTGAAAATCCATTTTTAACAAGATTCCAAAGTTTAAAATCCATGGAAATAAGGAAGATTCTCATTCGGGTCTTCTAGTAGGTGTAGTCCGTCCAATTGAACATGGGTGGACGTGTAATAGAGTGGCCCTCGTGGTTTCTAGCGTATGCCATCTCTCTTGGGTCTTAATCCAATTGAGAGTTAACCCCACTCTGATACCAATTATTAGGATCAATAGCACTAAGAGGGGGGGGGTGAATTAGTGCAACGGATAACTTTTGACGATTTAAAATAATGTTTGTACGATAAAAACACTTTCGATGAAAAATCATTTCAGAAAGTTCTTCAAATTAAGATTAAGCGAAGTACAGTTGAAGAAAAGCAATGGAGGCAGTTTGCAATTAAGATGGAGAGCAGAATGTAAATGCAAACCAAGATTCAGAGTGGTTCGGTCAATTTTGACCTACATCCACTTTTGGCTTCCTCCTCCGATGAGGTCACCGACGTCCACTAGAGGCCTTCCTTCAATAGGCGAAGGCCAACCATCCTTTTACAACTTTACTCCTTTTGACAGGCTTAGGAGACAACCCTTACAGATTTTCACTCATCTCTTGAATGATCAAAACTTAGATGAAAAGAGGAAGAAGAACTTTTGGCCTTTTACAACACTTTTGAGCTCTCAAATTCTTAGAATAAGATCAAGATTTCAGTTCCCTTTCATACAGAAAAGGGTGGGATTTATAATGGCCCCAACTGGTTCGAATTTGGAACTAAAAAATGTCATATCCCAGAATTTCGGAGTCCTGGCAGTACTACCGCCATAACTATGTGGTACTACCACCTGGCATTGCTCGGAGACCAAGCTCAAGCGGTACCACCGCCTGACAGGGGGCGGTGCCACCACTTAGCTTCGCTCGGAGACCAAGCTCAGGTGGTACCACCGCCCAGCATTCTTGGGAGACTGAGCTCCTAGGAGGTGCCACCGCCGACCAGGAATTCTGGGTCCGAATGCGCTGATCAATTCAGCCCAATTTAGGCCTGTCAAGGGCCCAATTGCCCCCAGATTAAGTTAATATGATCACTTCCCATTCCTAACTTAATCTACATGCTAACTACGATATTTAAGACATTAATACTGCAACTTGCTCCGGTGCGTTAATCGCTTCTTCCGGCGAACTTCCAGCGAACATCCGACGAACCCTTAGTGATGCTCCAGCGGACTTCCGGCAAACTCCTGGACTTGCGACGATCCACTTGGAGAGTTTCGACGAGCTTCTTTGGCAAGCTCTTGGACTTCTCGGATTTGGTCCCGCAGAACCTCTTACGACCGTCCGGACTTCCGTCGAACTCTCGACGATGCTGCATGTCTTACTTCCATCGTAGTTAATCCTGCACACTTATCTTAACATATGAATTAGATAACAAATGACAATTGATTTCATCATCAAAATCCGAGATTCAATAATTAGTTTCATGCTAGCATGACCTAATCTCCTATGCCAAAGCCAAGCATCATCATTCAAAATCGAAAAACACATTTCATTGTAAAGATCACTAATGTCAATGGTGTATATGTTATTTTGTTTTAATGTAATCATAGATGTGTTTTTGTGTGGTTTTTCAATAATGCAAGCATTAGATTCAAATTTAATAATATATCCTTTATCACATAATTAACTAATGCTCAAGAGGTTATGTTTTAAACCATCAACTAACAAAACATCTTCAATAAAGAATTTGGATTTGTTACCTATGGTTCCTTTGCCAATGATTTTACCCTTGTTGTCTCCGAAGGTGACATATCCTTCATCTATGTTATTGAGCTTAGAGAATTGAGATGGATCTTCAGTCATATGCTGTAAGCATCCACTATCAAGGTACTATCCCTTGCTCCTAGCTTGTGATGGTTTACGTTTCTACGAAAGAGGATGATTTTTAGGTACCTATTTGACCTTAGGTGCCTCAAAAATCGATCTAAATTACTTATCATGTTGCATGAAATTTTTTACGATTCCTTTAGGAACCTATATCAATTTGTGTGGACTAACCTTTTTAAATGGACAATGATAAGCTTTATGTCCATATTTGTAACAAAAGTTGCATTTGTTTTGGGGCGAATTATACAAGATAGGGCCTTTAATGAAGGTGGTTAGATTATGGTGAGAGATACTCACAAATCCTATTCCGCCTTTCCTATGAACGTGACCCTTATTGGCAAGGATCATGTTCAAGGACTTGCTACCTACCTCAAATTTCTTCAAGGTATCCTTGAGTAGCAAGTTTTCCTTTCGAAGTATTTCTAAATCATGGCATTTCGTACATGGAGCTAAACTATCATTATGCTCAATTTTTAGTTTATCAAAATTACTAACAAGAGAATCATGCTCGTTTTTTAACAATTTATATTTTTTACTAATTATTTTACATTCATCAAATAAATTATGAAAATTATTTAATAATTCATCAAATGATAAATTTGCATCAATTGAATTTGATACCTCCTCTCCAAGGGCCATTAGTGCAAAGTGAGCAACTTGCTCGGTGTTGGTAGGCTCCTCTTCTTCGGATGATCTTGAGTCATCCCATGTTTCTTTGAGCGCCTTCTTCTTCAGTGTTCTCTTCTTGGCTTGGGGACATTCACTCCTGTAGTGCCCCGGTTTCTTACATTCGTAGCAAATTACTTAATCTTTCTTAGGTTCAAATTTATTTTTAGTGTCATTTTTAGATTTGTTTCTTTTAATGAATTTTTTGAATTTCCTTGTTAAAAGTGCCAAGTCATCATCAAAGTCCTCATCACTTGAGTTTTCTCTCAAGTAGTCTTCTTGTGTTCTCAGTGTCATATCCTTCCTATTCTTTGGAAGGGTATCCTTAAGCTCTTTATGAGCTTTGCATGTCATTTCATAGGTCATTAACGACCCAATTAGTTCTTCAAAAAGAAAGTTATTTAAATCTTTGGCCTCTTAAATGACCGTGACTTTAGGGTCCCAACTCTTTGGAAGGGATCTTAAAACTTTATTAACAAGCTCAAAATCTGAAAAACTTTTACCAAGTCCTTTTAGACCATTGACAACATCCGTAAAACAGGTGTACATATCTCCAATGGTCTCACTTGGTTTCATTCGAAATAATTCATAAGAATGTACTAAAAGATTGATTTTTGACTCTTTCACTCTACTAGTGCCTTCGTGAGTCACTTCGAGTGTGTGCTAAATATCAAAAGCCATTTCACAAATTGACACTCGATTAAATTCATTTTTATATAATACACAAAACAAGGCATTTATAGCCTTTGCGTTTAAAGCGAAAATCTTCTTCTCCAACTCATTCTAATAGTTCATTGGAAGAGAACTTTTGAAATCCATTTTCTACAATATTCCAAAGCTCAAAATTCATTGAAATAAAGAAGATCCTCATTCTTATCTTCCAATATATGTAATCCGTCCCATTGAAAAAGGGAGGACGAATGAGAGAGTGACCCTCTTGAAAGGCGAAAAGAGCCATTTCTCTTAGGTATTAAACCAAATGAGAAATCACGAGGCTCTGATACCAATTGTTAGGATCAAGAGCACACTAAGAGGGGGGGGTGAATTAGTGTAGTACAAAACGTTTATGATTTCAATAAACTTATTTCGATTAAAGCCGATTCAACAAGAATGGTTTTAACTCAATCCTTTTCGGAAGAACTTTGAACTTGAACCCTTCGTAAAAGAGGAAGAAAAGACTAAGGTGATTTGCAGTATAGTAAAGTGCATAAATGAAAAGCGTCGGTTTTGTAAGGTCTTCATACGATTAAAGCTGATCTCGGAAAATGTTTACGTTAAAGCGTAAGTAGACGTAGTTAAGGCACAATAAGGAGGAGAGGTAGTTTGTTATAAAGGAAAGTTGCTCAAAGTAAATGCAAACCGAGTTTTTAGAGTGGTTCAATCAATGTGACCTGCATCCACTATCGGCTTCCTCCTCCGATACGGTCACTGGCATCCACTAGAGGCCTTCCTTCAATAGGCAAAGGCCAACCACCCTTTTACAACTTTTCTCCTTTTGCCGGGCTTAGGAGACAACACTTACAAATTTAACTCCTCTCTTGAATGATCTCAATACTTAGAAAGAAGGAGGAGAACTCTAGCTTTTACAACACTTTAATGCCTCAAAGACTCAAGATAATGGCAAGTTTTCATTGCCCTTTCATGCAGGAAAGGGTGGGGATTTTATAGGCTCCAATGAGTTCAAAAATGGAGCCTAAAAGTGTCTATTCCCGGATTTCTGGGGTCCTGGCGGTACCACCGCCATTACTGGGCAGTACTACCACTTGTCATTGAGCACTAGGTGGTACTACTGCTCTGTCTAGGCGGTACTACCGCTTGACAGCGCTCGAAGACCAAGCTCAAGCGGTACCACTGTTGGCAGTAATAACTACCGGTGGTACTATAGCCTGACAAGGGCGGTAGTACTACCTAGAATTCTTGGGAGACTGAGTATCCCAAGCGGTGCCACCACCGGCCAGGAATTCAGGGGCCGAATGGGCTATTCCATTCGGCCCAATTTAGGTCTATTAAGGGCCTAGTTGGCCCCTAATTAAATTAGTGGGATTACCTCCCAATCCTAACTTAATCTATACTCTAATAACAACAATTAAGACATCATTACTATAATTTATGTTCCGGTGCTTCAATCGCTTCTTCTGGTGAGCTTCCGGCGTACTTCTGGCGAACATTCGACGAAATCTCGACGATGCTCTGGTGGACTCCCAGCAAGCTCCTAGACTTTGCGACGATCTTCTTGGTGAGTTCGGGCGAGCTTCTATGGCAAGCTCCTGGACTTCTCGGCTAGTTCCTGTAGAACTTCCGACGAACGTCCGGACTTTCGACGAACTCTCGAACTCCTAACATGATCTTGATCTTGACTTCAACATAACACCTGTTGTATGTCTTACTGCCATCATAGTTAATCCTACACACTTTTCTCAATATATAGATTAGATAAACAAATGACAATTGACTTCATCATCAAAATCTGAGATTCAACATCTCACACCTCTCTTAGAATGATATTAAAACTTTGAGGAGGAGGACTCTTAGCACTTTTCTAGACTTTACAACTCCAAAATTACTAGCCTTTTGGTTTACATTTCTTGCTGTCTCAAGCATAAAAAAGTGGGGTATTTATAGGCCCCAAATGGTTACAAAAATGGAGCAAAAAAAAGTCTCATCCTAGGTTTTCAGGATATTGATGATACCATTGCTAGTATTGGGTAGTACCATTGCCCACTCTAGGTGGTACCACCATTTGACATAGTCTAAGAGACTGTGTTTAGGTGGTAACACTGCTTGACACTAGCGGTACTACCACTAGGTCTTCCAAAAGAAGTACATTTTGCACTTTTTCAGCTCATAGTGTTAGGATTATTTTGGCACTAAGAGAGGAGGGGGTGAATTAGTGTTTTCGTAAAAATTATGATGATTCAAAAACTTCGTTCGATAAAGCCCGTATTGCAAAGATGTTTAACTTAAAAATATTCGTAAGAGTAATAAGCATAGTAAACAATTAAATTTGTTAGCAATATGAATAAAAAGCATAACATAAATGCAAACCGATTTATAGTGGTTTGGACGTCTTGACCTACGTCCACTCTCGATTTCTCTTCACTCGATGCCACTAGTTTTCACTACCGATATTCTTTCAATGGGCGAAGATCAACTACTCTCATACAACTCTTTCTCCCTTTCATAGGTTTAGGAGACAACCTTTGCAAGCTTTACACATCTCTCATAATAAGTCCAAAACATAAAGAGGAGGGGGACACTTAGCACTTTTTAAACCTTTTAAACTCAGAATCACAACCCTTTTCTACTCTATTTCTTGCTTACCCAAGTAGGAAAGAGTGGGGTATTTATAGACCCCAAATGACTTCAAAAATGAAGCAAAAAAAGGTCTTGTCTCAGGTTTCCAAGGTACTAGCGGTATCACCATCATTATTGGGTAGTACCACCATCTGCCAAACTGACAACTAGCGGTATTACCACCTATCAGATTGATACTAGGTGGTACCACCACCTAGTCTGGGTGGTATCACTACTTGACATAATCTACGAGACTATGTCTAGGCAATACCACCACCTGACTTGGCGGTACCACCGCTTGGGCTAGCTTCAGAACTTTGAATTAGGCTTTCAATAGGCCCAATTCAACCTTGATTAAGGCTTAACTGGCCCCTAATCAAGTTAGCATGGTTACACACAAAACTAACTCAATTAGACTTCAACTATTTTGATCTAGACACAATCGATTATAAGACACGAATACTATTTTATCCGGCATGTAATTGGTCCATCCATTGCTTTATCTGATCCTTCGATGCACCGTCCTATCCTTCGACGTATTCCACAATTGGCATGTTTGTAAGAAAACCTAGGGGCGATATCACATGTGTAGTGGAAGAACATAAAACAAAAAACCTAAATTTCTCAATATGTGTTCATCGTCGTGTATAGATTGGTGCGCAAAATCCGCAATACAGAAACCACGTGTGAGACAATTGTGTTACCTAGGGAGATCGTATATCCCTGAATCCCTATAGATATGTAGGAGTGGATGAAGAAGGTCAAGCGTCCTCCTCTCTAGTGGTGATCCACATAATAGGGCTACGACGATGCTTCTTAAATCTCCAGGCCTACTATTTGAGGAGGAGAAGGGGAGACGAGAATACAAGGTGGCAATCGAGAAGCCCCAACTTATGAGCCTTTAGTTCTCTTCTATTTATAGAAGCCCCTAATTAACCCTAATGGATCCTGCCCTATTGGATATTGGATCTCTATCCAATTACCCAAGTCTCTTAGATTAGTGGGTCTCTACCTAATAATATCTTATTAGCTTTTATTGGATCTCATTAATAGGTCCAATAATTCAGGGGCCTATTGGATATCCAATAATATAGGGACTCCAACGGATATCTCATATCCGAACCTCTACTCGTCACAACATCTACCATAAGTATATGACCCAATATCAAACAGATCATGAGAAATACTTGTTAGAACTCCTTCTAGCTCTGTGAGTTATTATCTTTATAATAATTTACTTGATTCATATACTACGAACGTACTAGGCCACTACGTCATTGTCCCGAGACGATATAGGGGAATCCAATCCTTTGGACCTATCTATCCTTAGTTACCATATACCTTTAGTCCCTCAACCATCTAATATCCTAGAGATCATATATCAGACATGGTGTTGTTAGGCCCATACAGTTTCTCCTCGAGTCACATTCTAATCAGATTCTTCCGAAGAACTCTTTCTCTCTCAATACGAATGACCTTGGCCAAGGATTTGTGTTAACAATAACATACGGGATATTCCTCTCATGATACTGAGAGCGGATGATCCTCTATCGACACTCAATAGCACTCGTAAGGTTGGCTACTACTCCCAATAACTAGTTGTACTAGATTTAGAACTTCCAAACCTATAAGTTTGTTATTAACTAGTGGAGTACTCATACAAGAAATCCTTGGTGTCTCAAGTCTAAGGACCAGATACACCATTGAGACTATGGAATCGTTGTCTAACAATAAGACATCATCCACCATCCAACATTCCGTAAGCGGATCAATCAGTGAACTCATTCTCCAATGAGCACTTGTACTGTATCCCTAGTGTCCCCACACGAGCAGTTATGAGACCAACTGCATCCATCATATGGATGGGTATATAGTGCACAAGTCTTTCCAATTATCTCGATGTCCCTCTTGAGTAACCTATGACTGGGATTATTTTGGATCTATTTTTAAAGGCGAATTGGTCTTATTATCATGATCTCATCACGATCCAATTCTCAATGCATAGATCCATGGACATCACAATATATTCAAGTAACATGCAATATAAAGTGATAAAATACCAAATAATAATAATAAGCAAAAAGACTACGTGTCGAGTCACACGTTCCGTCACTCACGTGATTGATTTGCAAGCCACCTATGACTAGCAATGTGGACCTCCCGCAATATCCGATTTCCTTGTTGCAATGTTTGATCCTTAGGCCTAATGCCCGAACTCATGGCACGAAGTCTTTCCGGCATATCAACCATTCATCTAGCCCAATGTCAAATCTATTGACATGTTCTACTCTGACCCAATGTCTAATTCTTCATGCTTTAATCAAATTATCTTTCCATGATCGAAGTTAGTCCTGTATCACTCAAAACACATATTAGATCATAACTTTATTAATTGATTTCATCATCAAAATCTAAGATTTAATAATCTCCCCCTTTTTTATGATGACAACCAATTGATGATGGAGTTTAAACTAAACTCCCCCTATTAATATGTCATATGAAAGAAACCTTGAATTCCAAAAATCATGAGTATTTCATCATTGCATGCATCATGAGTATTGAAAGAACCAATTGATCATATCATTTTATGCATCATTTCAACTCATTATAATTTCAAAATATCAAAGTATATTACATCATACCATGCAAGATCATCGTCATAACTTCTCCCTCTTTGTCATCAACAAAAAAGAGAAAAGTGTAATTCGCAAGTTTTACTTCAGTTTAGAATATGAAAGCTAGCAAGTTTTTCGGGATATGAAAGTTGGCAAAATTTTTGCTTCTCTTTAGATGTGCTAGATAGCAATTTTTGCTTCTTGAGATGGGCAAATCTAAAGATAGGCAAGATAACACTTTTTGCTTCTCTTTATGCAAGCTAACAAGTTTTGCCTTTCTCTACAAGCCAGCAATTCTTGCTTCTTCTTGAAATGTGTAATCTAGCAAATTTTGCTCCCACTCCCCCTTTGTCATTATTAAAAAGAAGGGAATAATACAATGTTGTAATTCTTTTCCCTTTACATCGATTTTCAAATCATGACAAGAAGGATATCAAGAAAACAAAAAAATTTGGTGATAAGATATACAATTCATGAATACAAATTTCAATTTGTGAATAAAAAAAATATCAAGAGAAAATTTATGATTCATTTGGATAATAAAAAGACAAATCATAGCAAATGATCTTGATTCATAAAAAAATCTCAAGTTATAATTCCTAGAATTCACAAGAAAAATCATGATTCATTTAGATAATTTTCCTCTTTTGTAAATAGAAAAAGGAAGAAATCATAGAAGATAGAAAAGATTTGGATTCCCATAAAAGATACCTAAAGTCAAGAAATCAAGAGAAAGTTCATGACTTAGTTGGAAAATTCTCATTCAAATTCAATTCATTAAAATCACTTTTATAGTTCAATAGATTCAAAATAACATAAATAGATTCATCACTAAGGATCTCTATGATGAAAACTCGATAAGATAGAGATTGAGAAATTTATTTTTAAAAAATCATCATATAAATCATTAAAAGCTTTTAGTAATTCGTTATAAGGTAAATGAGTTTCAGTTGAGTCACTTACCTCATCATTGAGAGCCATCAATGCATAATTTGCCATCTCACCTTCATTATTTTGCTCCTCATCTTCGGATGCACTTGATTCGTCCCAAGTCGCTTTGAGTGCTTTCTTCTTATTTGGCATCTTCTTCTTCAGTTTTGTATACTCATCTTTGGAGTGCCCCAGCTTCTTACGTTCATAGCAAGTGGTTGTGTCTTTTTTGAGTTTATTTTTAGATTCTTGTTTTAATTTAGTCTTGTTCTTTTTCATGAATTTTTTAAATTTTTTTATGAGGAGTTCTATATCATCGTCACTTGAGCTCTTGCTCGAGTGGTTTACTTTGGTTATAAGTGTCATAACCTTCCTATTCTTTGGAAGGTTGTCCTCATGTTCGTTATGTGAAAAATAAGTCATTTCATATGTCATTACTGAATCGATGAGTTCTTCTAGTGAAAAATTATTTAAGTCATTTGTCTTTTGTATTGTAGTTACTTTCGGATCCTAGCTCTTTGGAAGGGATCTTAGAATCTTATTTACAAGTTCAAGATTAGAAAAATATTTGCCAAGAGATTTCAAACTATTGACGACATCCGTAAAACAGGTGTACATGTCAAAAATGGTTTCGCTTGGCTTCATTCGAAATAAATCAAAATCATGTGTCAAAAGATTGATTTTAGACTCTTTAACTCAACTTATACATTCATATGTAACTTCGAGTGTATACTAAATGTCATGAGGAGTTTTGAATATAGAAACATGATTAAACTTATTTTTCTCTAAAGCATAAAATAAAGCATTCATAGCTTTAGGGTTTAAGGAAAGTAATTTTTTCTTAAAGTCATTCCATTCATTCATAGGTTCAGAGGGTATTTGAAAACCATATTTGATAATATTTCATAAATCAAAGTTCACCGAAAGCAAGAAAAGTCTCATTCGTGTTTTACAATACGTGTAGTCTATCCCATTAAACAAAGGAGGATGAGTGATAGAGTAAACCTCTAGATTGCTGGAAAAAGTTATTTAGTCTCCCTTGGGTGTTAAACTAATATAGAGAAATTTGGCTCTGATACCAACTGTTAGGACCGTTTCAGCACTAGGGGGGATGAATTAGTGCTTTCGAAAAAATTATGATGATTCAAAAACTTTATTCGATAAAGCCAGTATCGGAAAGATGATTAACTTGAAAATATTTGTAAGAGTAATGAGTGTAGTAAGCAAGTAAATTAGTTATCAATATGAATAAAAATCATAACAAATATGCAAACCGATTTATAGTGGTTCGGTCGTCCTAAACTTCGTCTACTCCTGATTCCTCTTCACTCAAGGCCACTGACTTTCATTATTGATATTCTTTCAACATGTAAAGATTAATTACCCTCTTACAACTCTTTCTCCTTTTTACTAGTTTAGGAGACAACCTTTACAAGCCACACACCTCTCTTAGAATAAGCCCAAAACATAAAGAGGAGGAGGGGGATACTTAGCACTTTTCAAACTTTTTTAACTCAAAATCACATCTCCTTTATACTCTTTTTCTTACTTACCCAAGCAGGAAAGAGTGAGGTATTTATAGATCCCAAACGACTTCAAAAATGGAGCCAAAAAGGTCTTACCCTGGCTTTTCGGGGTACTAGCAGTACTACCACCATTACTAGGTGGTACCACCGTTTGCCAGATTGACAACTAGCAGTACCACCGCCTATCAGACTGACATTGGGCATTACCACCACCTAGTCTACGCAGCACTATCGTCTGACACAATCTGGGAGATTGTTTGGGAGGTACCATCGCCTAACATCGACGGTACTACTGCCCGAGTTTCCCGGAGACATATACTATCTCATAGGCGGTTCCACCGCTTGGGCCAAATTTAGAATTTAGAATTAGGCTTTTAGTAGGCCTAATTCAATCTTGATATAGGCCCAACTGGCCCTTAATCAAGTTGGCATGGTTACACCTAAAACTAACTCAATTAGACTTAACCTATTTCGATCTAGACACGATCGATTACAAGACATGAAGACTATGTTCTCCGACATATCATTGGTTCATCTGGCACTTTGTCTGATCCTTTGATGCATCATCCTCTTCTTTGACGTATTACCAAATCAGCATGTTGACTTCCTACAACTTTCGATCTCCATGACATAATGTCCGATCCTTTGGCCCGATGCCCGAACTCATGGCATGAAGTCCTTCCGACATGTCGACCATTCCTTCGACCCAAAGTCCAATCTTCTGGCATGTTCCACTCAGGCCCAATATCTAATTCTTCCTGCTTTAATCACATTACCTTTCCATAATTGAAGTTAGTCCTGCGTCACTCAAAACGCGCATTAGATCATTACTTCATCAATTGATTTCATCATCAAAATCCGAGATTCAACACACAAGCGGTTCCACCACCTATTCTGGTGGTTCCATCGCTTGACCCATCTATGGGTCACTAAATGGGCCTCCCAATGGGCCCAACTCAGCCCTAGATCAGACCCAATGGGCCCCTAATTGACTTAGTAGTGTTACACCCAAAACTAACTCAATTTAAGTTCTAACAATGACAATTAAAACCTAAACAATTACAAGACAACAAATTTAAGTTGTCCAGTATGTCATTAGTTCATCCGAACTCCCGATGAACTTTCAACGCGTCATTTGAACCTTCGATGTATCACTCGATTCATCAATATGTTAAGTCTTAAAACATCTGATCTTAGCGCAACGTCTAATTCTTTTGGCGACATGGGGAGGTAGTGACAATAAATAACAATACCGGGCTCTTCGAGTCTAGTAATTGGAATGAGTACAATCTAAATCCCTTAACGAGGATCCATTGGAGGGTAAGTCTGGTGCTAGCAGCTGCGGTAATTCCAGCTCCAATAGCGTATATTTAAGTTGTTGCAGTTAAAAAGCTCGTAGTTGGACTTTGGGACAGGTCGGTCGGTCCGCCTCGCGGTGTGCACCGGTCATCCCATCCCTTCTGTCGACGATGCGTGCCTGGCCTTAACTGGCCGGGTCGTGCCTCCGGCGTTGTTACTTTTAAGAAATTAGAGTGCTCAAAGCAAGCCCACGCTCTGGATACATTAGCATGGGATAACATCACAGGATTTCGGTCCTATTGTGTTGGCCTTCGGGATCGGAGTAATGATTAAGAGGGACAGTCGGGGGCATTCGTATTTCATAGTTAGAGGTGAAATTCTTGGATTTCTGAAAGATGAACCACTACGAAAGTATTTGCCAAGGATGTTTTCATTAATCAAGAACGAAAGTTGGGGGCTCGAACACGATCAGATACCATCCTAGTCTCAACCATAAACGATGCCGACCAGGTGTTGCTCTTAGGACTCCGCCGGCACCTTATGAGAAATCAAAGTCTTTGGGTTCCGGGGGGAGTATGGTCGCAAGACTGAAACTTAAAGAAATCAAATCATCATCATGCATAGTATAAAATCATCAAGCATGATGCCAAAACTTTTAACATTTTCAAAATATTATTACATCATTGCTTCTCCCCTTTTGTCAAAAACAAAAAGGAGAAAAATGCAACTAGCAAGTTTTTGAAACATGCAAGCTAGTAATTTTTGCAAGTTTTATATCACCTTACAACATGCAAACTAGCAAGTTTTACATCACTTTACAACATGCAAGCTAGAAAGTTTTATATCACTTTAGAACATGCAAGCTAGTAAGTTTTTTGATATGTGTAAGCTAGCACTTTTGGTTCTCAAGCTAGCACTTTTAGTTCTCTTGAGATGCTAGCAATTTTCTTTCTCCTCTTTGTCATTAAAAAAAAAAGAAAGGAGAAGAGAGGAAGAATTCAATTGTGCAAAAATTTCAATCATCATATGAACAAATGAAAGATCAAGTCACAAATCTGAAATATTATGAATAATTTTGACAAGTCTTCTTTTATAAATAATGAAAATAGAGAATCAAAGGAAATGATCTTGATTCAAAAGAAAAACTCAAGTCATGAAAATCAGGACATCAAGATAATGATTCAAAAAATATATAAGAAGAATTCATGTATTTAGAAGATTTAAAATGCCTAGTTCTCTTCTAATGAAATCAAATTGTTCCTCAATCAATGGTTTTGTAAAAATATCTGCTAACTGATGTTTTGAATCAATAAAATCTAAAGATATATCATGATTATTAATATGATCTCTAATAAAATGATATCTAATATCAATATGTTTAGTCCTAGAATGTTGAATTGGATTCTTTGTTAAAGGTATTGTACTAATTTTATCACATTTTATAGGAATATTTTTTAGTAAAGTCCATAATTTTTTAAAGTATGTTTCATATAAATAACTTATGCACAACATGCATGTGCTGCTATATATTCAGTCTCGGTTGTAGATAATACAACAAAATTTTGTTTCTTGGAAGACCAAAAAATAAGTTAATGACCTAAGAGTTGACATATCCCATATGTACTTTTTCTATCTATTCTACATCTAGTAAAATCAGCATCGGCATAAGCAATTAATTCAAATTTTTTAGTTTTTGGATACCATTATCCTAGATTAAGAGTTTCTTTTAAGTATCTAAAAATTCTTTTAACAACTTTTAAGTGAGATTGCATGGGATTAGATTGAAATCTAGCATAAAGCCTAACACTAAATAAAATATCAGGTCTAGTTGCTGTGAGGTATAATAAACTACCTATCATACCCCTGTAAGTTTTTTGATCAAATCATTCTCCTTTATTATCTATATCTAATTTTGTAGAGGTACTCGTTAGTGTATTAATAGCCTTAGAACTATCTATATTAAATCATTTTAATAGATCTAAAGTATATTTATTTGACTAACAAAAGTTTCATCACTAAGTTATTTGATTTGCAATCATAAGAAAAATATTAATTCACCCATTAAACTCATTTTGAATTCTTGGCTCATACTTTTTGCAAAAAACTAACACAAAGACTCATTTGTAGAACCAAAAGTAGTATCATCAACATAAATTTGAATAATAAAAAAATTATTTTTAAAATATTTAATAAATAATTTGGTATCGATCTTGCCTTTTAAAAAATTATTCTTAATAAGAAATAAACTAAGTCTCTCGTACCAAGCCCTTGGGGCTTGTTTTAATTCATAGAGAGCCTTAGATAACTTAAACATAAGGTTCGAAAAAAGAGCATTCTAAAACCTAGGTGTTTGTTTAACACAAACTTTTTTTAAAATAAAGACATTAAGAAAAGCACTTCTAATATACATTTGAAATAACTTAAAATTATTACAATAAGCATAGGCAAGGAGTCTACTTATGGCTTCAAGTTTTGCCACAAGAACAAAGGTTTCTTCATAATTGATACCTTCTTCTTGGTTGAAACCTTTGGTCACTAATCTAACCTTATTTCAAACCACGATACCAAATTTATCATGCTTGTTTCTAAAGACCTATTTAGTGTCAATTACAAGATGGTCACTAGGTCTAGGAAAAAGCTTCCACACCTCATTGCTCTCAAATTAATTTAACTCTCATGTATTGTAAATAATCATGAATCATCTTTTAGAGTATTATCAATGTATTTTGGTTCAATTTGAGACAAAAAGGCAGTATTAGCATAATTTTTTTTAAATAAAGAGCGAGTTTGAAAACCTTTTGATGTATTTCCAATGATTAGCTCATTTGGATGAGCATCTACATACTTCCATTCCTTGGGTAAGGAATCTTTGGAAGTAGATGCATCCAAGTTAATCGGGAGAGGAGAATTTTCATTCAAATTTAAAGTATCAAAATCAAAATTATCAACAAAAATTATTTTTTTTAAATTTAAAAATCTCATTAAAAATAACATGAATAGATTTCTCAATAACTAAAGTTCTTTTATTAAAGACACGTTAAGCTTTAGAAATAGAAGAATATCCAAGAAATATGCCTTCGTCTGATTTTACATCAATTTTTTTTAGGGCATCTTTTTTATTCAAAATAATATATTTATAACTCAAGATATTAAAATATGAAATGTTGGGTCTTTTATTATTTCATAATTCATAAGGAGTTTTAGAAATTAATAGTCTTACGAGAACTCTATTCATGACATAGCATGTTGTGTTAATTGCTTCGGTCCAAAAATATTTAGGTAGACTATGTTCATTAAGCATGATTCGTGTTATTTCTTGTAAACTCCTACTTTTTCTCTCAATAACTCAATTTTTTTAAGGGTTTCTTAGAGTGGAGAAATTATGGTTATACCTATTTAACTCACAAAAAAAATCTTAAAAATTATGGTTTTTAAATTCACCACCATGATCACTGCGAATAGAAGAAATCATAAAACTCTTTTCATTTTGAACTAGTTTATAAAATTTTAAAAAATATTTAAAGCAATCATTTTTATGTGCTAAGAAGTATATCTAAGTATATCTATTATAATCATCAAACTATCATAAAAGCGTATTTACTACCTTATAGACTTGTGATATTAATTTGTCTAAATAAATCTATAGAGATTAATTGTAGTGGTCTAGAGGTACTTACTTGATTTTTAGACTTAAAACTACTCTTTATTTGTTTTCCTAGTTGGCATCCATCACAAACATTATTTTTGACAAATTTAATTTTAGGCATACCTCTTACAAGTTCTTTAGTTGTAATTTGTGAAATTAGTTTCATACTTGCATGACCCAACCTTCTATGCCAAAGCCATGCATTATCGTTCAAAATCGAAAAACAAGTTTCATCACAAACCTTATCAAGATCAATAGTATAGACATTATTAGTCCTTAAGGCAATCAAATATCTATTTTTGTGTGGTATCTATATAATGCAAGCATTAAATTCAAATTTAATATTATAACCATTATCACACAATTAACTAATACTTGGAAAGTTATGTTTTAAACCATCTACTAATAAAAAATTTTCAATTAAGAGGTTTGATTTGTGACATATATTTCTTTTACTAATAATTTTTTTTTTGTTATTGTCTTTTAAGGTGACATATCTAGTGAGCTTAGAGAATTGTGTTTGATCTTTGGTTATATGCCTTGAGCATTCATTATCAAGATACCATTTTTTGCTCCTAGCTTTTGATTGTAGACATATCAACAAAAAAGGGAGGTTCCCTTTAGGTATCCATTTAGCTTTGGGTCCCTCCTAAAAAGATCTACCTATTTCAACTAATGACATTAATTTATTTATGGTTCCTTTAGAAACCCAAATTAATTTGTGTGAGCTATATTTTTTAAATAAATATTTATAAGCATAATGTCCACACCTACCACAAAAATTATATTTATTTTCAGGGGAAACATGTAATTCAAGTCCTTTAACGAAAGTAGTTGACTTTTGTTGAGTGTTACTCATAAAGCTAATTCCTTTCATTAGATGAACATGACCCTTATTGGCAAGAATCATGTTTAATGATTTGTTACCAATTTTAATTTTTTCTAAAGTTTGTTATAATACTACATTTTCTTTCTTAAGTGAATCTAATCCTTCACACTTAATACAAGGAGTTAATAAGTATTTATCATAATCACTTTTCAATTTATCAAATTCATTAAAGATAGATGCATGATTGTTTTTTTAACAATTTATATTTCTTACCAACTATTTTAAGCTCATCATACAAATTATGAAATGCCTCAAGCAATTCATTATAAGGTAAAAAGGATTCATTTAAGTCACTTACCTCATCATTGAGGGCCATTAGAGTATAGTTTGCCACCTTATCTTCATTGGTTTGCTCGTCTTAGAAAGCACTTGATTCGTCCCAAGTTACCTTGAGTGCTTTCTTCTTCTTTGACAGCTTCTTTTTCTTTAGTTAAGGACATTCACTTTTGAAGTGCCTCAGCTTCTTGCATTCGTAGCAGATGATTGTGTCATTTTTTAGTTCAGTTTTGTACTTAGCATATTGTTTTACACAATTTATTTTGTTTCTTCTTATGAATTTTTTTAATTTTCTGGTTAGGAGTGCCAAGTCCTCATCATCACTTGAGCTTTCACTCGAGTGGTCTTCTTTAGTTATAAGTGTCATATCCTTCCTGTTCTTTGGAAGGCTGAGTTCGTCATATGCTACACAAGTCATTTCATAAGTCATTAACAAACCTATAAGTTCTTTAAGAGGAAAGTTATTCAAGTCCTTTACTTCTTGGATTTTAGTCACTTTTGGATCCCAACTTTTTAGTAGAGATTGTAAAATTTTATTAACAAGTTCAAGATTAGTAAAACTTTTACCAAGTGCTTTCAAACCATTTATGACTTCCGTAAAATGGGTGTACATGTCTCCAATGGTTTCGCTTGGTATCATTCAAAACAATTCAAAACTATATATCAAAAGATTGATTTTAGACTCTTTAATTCTACTTGTACCTTCATATGTAACTTCAAGTGTGTGTCAAATGTCATATGTAGTTTCGTATATAGAAGCATTATTAAACTCATTTTTATCTAAAGCGTAAAAAAAAATATTCATAGCTTTTACATTTAAAGAAAATATTTTTTTTTCTAAATCATTCCATTTATTCATTAGTCTAGAGGATTTTTAAAAATCACATTCTACAATATTCTATAAATCAATGTCCATAGAAATTAGAAAAATCCTCAAACATGTTTTCCAATACATGTAGTCCATCCCATTGAACATAGGAGGACAAGTGATAAAGTGACATTCTAAATTACTGGCAAATGTCATTTAGTCTCTCTTGGGTGTCAAACCAATAGAGAGAAATTAAGCTCTTATATCAACTGTTAGGACAATTTTGACACTAAGAGGAGAGAGTGAAATAGTGCTTTCGTAAAAAACGTCAGTTTGAAATCTTTCATTCGATTAAAACAAATATTGAAAGTGTGCTTGACTTAGAATAAGTATAATAGGTAGTTAAATCAGAAAGAAATATTAATAAAGAGCAGAAAGTATATGTAAACTGAGTTTATAGTGGTTTGGTTGTCGTGACCTATGTCCACTCCCGATTTCTCTTCCGTCGAGGCCACCGATGTTCACTAACAATGTTTCTTATGTTGAATCTCAGATTTTGATAATTAAATCAATTGATAAAGTTGTGATGTAATGTGTGTTGAATCTCGGATTTTGATGATGAAGTCAATTGTCATTTGTTATCTAATCTATGTGTTGAGATAAGTGTGCAAGATTAACTACGATGAGAGTAAGACAAGCAGCAGGTGTTGCGCCGGAGTCAAGATCATGATCACGTTGGGAGTTCGAGAGTTCGACGGAAGTTCGGACGGTCGTCGGAGGTTCAGCGAGAACAGATCCGAGAAGTCCAGAAGCTTGCCAAGCGAAGCTCGTCGGAACTCGCCAAGTGGATCGTCGCAAAGTCCAGGAGTATGCCGGATGTCCGCAGAAGGATCACCGAGGGTTTATCGGATGATCGACGGAAGTTGGCCGGAAACTCGCCGGAAGAAGCGATTGACGCATCGGAGCAAAGCTACAGAGGTTGTCTTAGAGTTAATCGTAGTTAGCATGATGATTAAGCTTGAAAATGGGAGGTGATCCCATTAGCTTAATCTTGGGGCAATTGGGCCCCTGAAAAGATTCAAATTGGGCCGAATGGAGCGAACCATTCGGACCCTGATTGCACCAGGAGGTGCAACCACCAGGGCTGCGAGGCTGGGAGGTGCAACCGCCCCAGCCAGGAGGTGCAACCGCCAGGGCTGCGAGGCTGGGAGGTGCAACCGCCCCAGCCAAGAGGTGCAACCGCCCAGAGCTCAGTCTTCGAGCTAGACTGGGCGGTGCAACCTCCTCTGTCAAGAGGTAGCACCGCTAGAGCTCAAGTTTCGAGCTCTGCCAGGCGGTGCAACCACCGAGCTCAGTCTTCGAGCTCTGGCAGAGAGGTGCATCAGCCTGAGCTCAGTCTCGAGCTCTGCCAGGTGATGCAACCACCGAGCTCAGTCTTCGAGCTCTGGCAGAGAGGTGCATCAGCCTGAGCTCAGTTTCGAGCTCTGCCAAGTGATGCAACCACCGAGCTCAGACTTCGAGCTCTGCCAGGCGGTGCAACCACCGAGCTCAGTCTTCGAACTCTGCCAGGTGATGCAACCATCGAGCTCAGTCTTCGAGCTCTGGCAGAGAGGAGCAATCGCCTGAGCTCAGTCTTCGAGCTCTGCCAGGCGGTGCCACCTCTCCAGTCAAGAGGTGCAACCGCCTGATCCCAGAATTCTGGGATTTGATCGATTTGATCGTTTTGAGCTCCAAATTTGAACTGGGTTGGGGCCTATAAATACCCCACCCATTCAGCACTGAAAAGATACAGATCCACACCGAATTCTTGATCTTTTCAGTGATTCTAAGAGCTCAAATTTGTGTAAAGTCCTAAAGTTCTCCTCCTTCTGTTCTTCAAGTTTTGAGTTGTAAAGAGAGGAGAGAAAGGATCTGTAAAGGTTGTCTCCTGAGCCTGTCAAAAGGAGAGAAACTGTAAAAGGGCAGTTAGCCTTCGCCCATTGAAGGAAGGCAGCTAGTTGACGTCGGTGACCTCGTCGGAGGAGGAAGCCAAAAGTGGAGTAGGTCAAGACTGACCGAACCACTCTAAATCTCTGGTTTGCTTTTACCTTGAGCACTTTATCATTACTGCAAACCTCCTACATTGCTACTGCCCTCTGCGCCTTTACGAACGAGTTTCTAAGCTCTGATCTTTCAGAATCTGCATTCAAACGTAAATCGTGTTTTCGTACGATCTTCACACTGCGGTTTACGCTTACATTCGGATTCCATTTATAACTGCAAATTGCTTTCTACGTAAAACGCTTTTCAAGGTTCAAAACTACTTTTAGACGCAAAACTACATTTAGACGTAAAATTACGTTTAGACGTAAAACTGCGTTTAGACGCAAAACTGCGTTTAGACGTAAAACTGCGTTTAGACTAAAACTGCGTTTAGACGCAAAACTGCGTTTAGACGCAAAACTGCGTTTAGACGTAAAACTGCGTTTTGACGTAAAATTGCGTTTGAACGTAAAACTGCGTTTAGACGTAAAACTGCGTTTAGACGCAGACTGCGCTTAGACGCAAACTGTGCTTAGACGCAAACTGCGCTTAGACGCAAACTGCGTTTAGACGCAAACTGCGCTTAGACGCAAAACTGCGCTTAGACGCAAACTGCACTGTGATTCTGCTTTTATATCGAAATCGTTTTTTATCGGACGAACGCAGCTTTAGCTTTTAAATTGCTGTAAGATTTCCGCTGCACTAATTCACCCCCCCCCCCTCTTAGTGCTCTCGATCCTAACAATTGGTATCAGAGCAAGGTTAACTCTCTAAAGGATTAAAACCCAAGAGAGATGGCATACGCCGGAAACCAAGAGGGGCATTCGATTACACGTCCACCCATGTTCAGTGGAACGGACTACACTTACTGGAAGACCCGAATGAGGATCTTTCTTATTTCTATGGATTTTGAACTGTGGAACCTTGTTGAAAACGGATTTTCAAAGTCTTCTCTTCCAATGATCGATTGGAATGAGTTGGAAAAGAAGGCTTTCGCTCTTAATGCAAAGGCTATGAATTCCTTATTTTGTGCACTTGATAAAAACGAGTTTAATCGTGTTTCAACTTGCGAAACTGCTTTTGATATTTGGCACACACTTGAAGTGACCCACGAGGGCACAAGTAGAGTGAAAGAGTCAAAAATCAATCTGTTGCTGCATTCTTTTGAACTTTTCCGAATGAAACCGAGTGAAACCATTGGCGACATGTTTACCCGTTTCACGGATGTCATCAACGGTCTAAAAGGACTCGGAAAAAGTTTTTCGGATTTTGAACTCGTAAATAAAATACTAAGATCCCTTCCTAAAAGTTGGGATCCTAAAGTCACTGCTATTCAAGAGGCAAAAGATCTACGCAACTTCCCTCTTGAAGAACTAATCGGGTCATTAATGACCTACGAAATGACTTGCAAAGCTCATGAAGAGCAAGAAGACATCCTTCCAAAGAACAGGAAGGATATGGCACTTAAAACTTCTGAATGCCACTTGAGAGAAAACTCAAGTGATGAGGACTGTGATGATGACTTGGCACTTTTGACAAGAAAGTTTAAGAAATTCTTCAAAAGAAACAAGTTTAAAAACGATGTGAAAAATAAACTTGAACCCAAGAAGGACCAAGTGATCTGCTACGAATGTAAAAAGCCGGGACACTACAAGAATGATTGTCCCCAAGTCAAAAGAAGAACATCAAAGAAGAAGGCTCTTCAAGCAACATGGGATGACTTGAGCGCATCTGAAGAAGAGGAGTCCAACACCGAGCAAGTTGCTCATTACGCCTTAATGGCCATCGGAGAGGAGGTAACGAATTTATTAGATGCTGATTTATCTTTCGAGGAATTATCAAATGCCTTCCATGATTTATTTGATGAATGCAAAGTTATAAATAGAAAATACAAGTTGCTAAAAAAGGTACATGATAATCTTACTTGTGAGTTTGATAAGTTAAAAGTCGAACATCATGATAGTTTAAATTCATGTATCAAATGTCATGATTTAGAAACTATGCAAAAAGAAAACCTGCTACTCAAGGACACCTTGAAGAAATTCGAGGTTGGTAGCAAGTCATTAAACATGATCCTTGCAAACAAGGGTCACATTCCAAAAAGGAGCGGGATTGGATTTGTGAGAAATCCTCACCAAAATCCAACCACCTTCATAAAAGGCTCCATCTTACATGTTCAACACCAAACCAAGTGCAACTTTTGTTGCAAGTTTGGACACAAGACACATTGTTGTCCATTCAAGAAAATAAGTCCAAACAAATTAATTTGGGTTCCTAAAGGAACCATGATAAACTCTATGCAACATGATAGAAAATGTAGATCTATTTGTGAGGAACCCAAAAGCAAATGGGTACCTAAACATCATCCTTTCTTGTAGAAAACTAAACCATCGCAAGCTAGGAGCAAGAGATGGTACCTTGACAGTGGATGCTCAAGGCATATGACCGGAGATTCATCCCAATTCTCTAAGCTCTCTAGCATAAACGAAGGATATGTCACCTTCGGAGACAACAACAAGGGTAAAATCATTGGCAAAGGAACCATAGGTAACAAATCCAACTTTTCTATTGAAGATGTTTTGCTAGTTGATGGTCTAAAACATAACCTCCTAAGCATTAGTCAATTATGTGATAAAGGATATATCATCAAATTTGAATCTAATGCTTGCGTCATTGAAAAACCTCACAAAAACATATCTATGATTGCATTAAAACAAAATAACGTATACACTATTGACATCGATGATTTATGTAATGAAACATGTTTTTCTGCTTTAAATGAGAATGCTTGGATATGGCACAGAAGACTAGGTCATGCTAGCATGAAGCTAATCACTCAAATATCATCCAAAGAACTTGTAAGAGGAATTCCTCATATCAAGTTCATCAAAGATAATGTATGTGATGCCTGCCAATTAGGTAAACAAATTAAGAGTAGCTTCAAATCTAAAAATCAAGTAAGCACCTCTAGGCCCTTACAATTGATCCATATGGACTTGTTCGGACCCATCTCCACATCAAGCCTAGGAGGTAGCAAATACGCTTTCGTCATCATAGATGACTATAGCAGATACACATGGACTTACTTTTTAAAACAGAAAAGTGAATGCCTTAGATCTTTTACCAAGTTTTGTAAACTCGTTCAGAATGAGAAAGGTTCTATGATTTCGTCAATTAGAAGTGATCATGGTGGTGAATTTCAAAACCATGATTTCCAAGAATTTTGTGAACTCAATGGATACAACCATAATTTCTCTACTCCTAGAAACCCTCAACAAAATGGAGTTGTAGAAAGAAAAAATCGAAATTTACAAGAAATGGCAAGAACCATGTTAAATGAACATAACCTACCCAAATATTTTTGGGCCGAAGCCGTAAATACTGCATGCTATATCTTAAATAGAGTTCTAGTGAGACCTCTACTAACCAAAACTCCCTATGAGTTATGGAACAATAAAAAACCCAACGTTTCATATTTCAAAGTCTTTGGGTGTAAGTGTTTTATCTTGAATGAAAAAGACAACTTAGGAAAATTTGATGCTAAATCCGATGAAGGAATCTTTCTTGGTTATTCTACAGTTTCTAAAGCCTTTCGTATCTTTAATAAAAGAACTCTAATTATTGAAGAATCCATTCATGTTGTTTTCAATGAGACTTCTGAACTCACGAAAAATGATCTTGACGATGATGTTAATTTTGATTCTTTAAATTTAAACGAGACCCCGTCTCCAACTAGCAACTTGGATGCATCCACTTCTCAGATTTCCTTACCTAAGGATTGGAAGTATATAGATGCTCATCCTAAGGAGCTAATCTTAGGAGACACATCAAAGGGAGTTCAAACACGATCTTCTCTTAAAACCTTTTGTGCAAATACCGCCTTTCTCTCCCAAATTGAACCCAAATGCGTTGATGAAGCCATGAAAGATGATTCATGGATTATCGCAATGCAAGATGAATTAAATCAATTTGAAAGAAATGGAGTGTGGAAGCTTGTTCCTAGGCCAAATGACCATCTAGTTATTGGTACTAAATGGGTCTTCAGAAACAAGCAAAATGAAAATGGTATCGTGGTTAGAAACAAGGCTAGATTAGTGGCCAAAGGTTTCAACCAAGAAGAAGGTATCGATTACGAAGAAACCTTCGCTCCTGTGGCACGATTGGAAGCCATAAGGATGCTCCTTGCCTACGCTAGCAGTAATAATTTTAAGTTGTTTCAAATGGATGTTAAAAGCGCCTTTCTTAATGGCTTTATTTCCGAAGAAGTCTATGTTGAACAACCTCCTGGATTTGAAAATAATAGTCTCCCTAATCATGTGTTTAGATTAACTAAAGCTCTCTATGGTTTAAAACAAGCTCCTAGGGCTTGGTATGAGAGACTTAGTTCTTTTCTTATTGAAAATAATTTCATAAAAGGCAAGGTTGATACTACATTATTCATCAAGAACTTTGAAAACAATTTTCTCATTGTTCAAATTTATGTTGATGATATTATCTTTGGTTCTACAAATGAATCTCTTTGTGAATCCTTTGCGAAAACTATGAGTCATGAATTCGAAATGAGTCTAATGGGAGAGTTAACATTCTTCTTAGGCCTACAAATCAAACAACTAAGCAATGGCATCTTTATTAGTCAAACCAAATATGCTGTGAGTTTGCTGAAGAAGTTCAAAATGAATAATTCAAAAGCCATTGACACTCCTATGAGCACCTCCACTAAGTTAGAAATTGATGAGAATGGAGAAAGCTTCGATCAAAAAACCTATAGGGGTATGATAGGAAGTTTACTTTACCTCACTGCCACCAGACCAGACATCATGTTCAGTGTAGGACTTTGTGCTAGATTTCAATCAGACCCTAAGATATCTCATCTCAAAGCAGTCAAAAGAATACTCAGATATCTTAATGGAACTACCAATCTAGGATTATGGTACCCAAAATCAGAAATTTTTGAATTAACAGCTTATGCTGATGCGGACTTCGCTGGCTGTAGACTAGACAGAAAAAGCACATCAGGATCATGTCAATTTTTAGGACATGCCCTTGTATCCTGGTCATCTAAGAAACAAAACTCGGTTGCTCTATCAATAACCGAAGCTGAATACATTGCAGCAAGTGCATGCTGTGCAAAAGTTGTATGGATGAAAAACACTTTAGAAGATTACAAAGTGAATCTTAAAGATATTCCCATTAAATGTGATAACACGAGTGCAATATGCTTAACTAAAAATCCTATACAACACTCAAGAACAAAACACATTGATATTAGACATCACTTTATACGAGATCATGTCTCTAATCATGATGTAACCATAGAGTTTATTGATACCAAACATCAACTAGCTGATATCTTCACAAAACCCCTATGTGAAGAACAATTTGATTACATAAGAAGAGAATTAGGAATGTTGATGTGTCCGAATACATGATGAATAGTTAAAATTATTTTTCTGATGGTATTACTATTACATGCCTTGACATCGCTTGATCAAATAACATGTTACAAATTATGTGACAAATATTTTTAACCAAATGCACGTAAGAAGTTCATTTTTCAGGTTGAATGCTATGAAAACTCTTTGAAAAATGACTTTCCTCCTTCAAGCAACAAATAATAAAGAGATATTCAAAGTATTATATGACTTCCTTTATGTGTTTGATAATGCTATCATGCTTTTTGTTGATGACAAAGGGGGAGAAACATATGAATTGATAAACACTATGTCATAGCTGAACAAAAACATATGAATTGATAAACACTATGTCATAGCTGAACTGCCATAATCATGTCTATGTCATAGTTGCAAATACTTGAGTGATGCTATAAACAATGTTATAGTTATGCCATCCTTGCATCACCAAGAGATATGTGAACATGTTTGCATCATGTCTTGATTTAATATTCTATATTGTGAAGAAAATGCAAACTTGCTAGAAAATCTCAACTATGTGCATCATGTAAAAAGTCATTCGTAGCTTTATATGATTACATGATGAATAGTTACAAACACTATCATACAAACTTGATGATGTATGTCATGCCTTGACATCATTCTTGAAGAGATACATAATGATGGGCATCATGATGGGAGCATTGATAAGTTTAACTGATCTAACTTATCAATACGTCACTTGAATTCTTTGGTCTTGAATTCAAGGTTGACTTATCTCAACTATGGCATATAGATAGGGGGAGTTAAGGACAACTCATTTATCAATTGATTGTCATCATCAAAAAGGGGGAGATTGTTGAATCTCGGATTTTGATAATGAAGTCAATTGTCATTTGTTATCTAATCTATGTGTTGAGATAAGTGTGCAGGATTAACTACGATGAGAGTAAGACAAGCAGCAGGTGTTGCGCCGGAGTCAAGATCATGATCACATTGGGAGTTCGAGAGTTCGACGGAAGTTCGGACGGTCGTCGGAGGTTCAGCGAGAACAGATCCGAGAAGTCCAGAAGCTTGCCAAGCGAAGCTCGTCGGAACTCGCCAAGTGGATCGTCGCAAAGTCCAGGAGTATGCCGGATGTCCGCAGAAGGATCACCGACGGTTTATCGGATGATCGACGGAAGTTGGCCGGAAACTCGCCGGAAGAAGCGATTGACGCATCGGAGCAAAGCTGCAGAAGTTGTCTTAGAGTTAATCGTAGTTAGCATGATGATTAAGCTTGAAAATGGGAGGTGATCCCATTAGCTTAATCTTGGGGCAATTGGGCCCCTGAAAAGATTCAACTTGGGCCGAATGGAGCGAACCATTCGGACCCTGATTGCACCAGGAGGTGCAACCGCCAGGGCTGCGAGGCTGGGAGGTGCAACCGCCCCAGCCAGGAGGTGCAACCGCCAGGGCTGCGAGGCTGGGAGGTGCAACCGCCCCAGCCAAGAGGTGCAACCGCCCAGAGCTCAGTCTTCGAGCTAGACTGGGCGGTGCAACCTCCTCTGTCAAGAGGTAGCACCGCTAGAGCTCAAGTTTCGAGCTCTGCCAGGCGGTGCAACCACCGAGCTCAGTCTTCGAGCTCTGGCAGAGAGGTGCATCGGCCTGAGCTCAGTCTCGAGCTCTGCCAGGTGATGCAACCACCGAGCTCAGTCTTCGAGCTCTGGCAGAGAGGTGCATCAGCCTGAGCTCAGTTTCGAGCTCTGCCAGGTGATGCAACCACCGAGCTCAGACTTCGAGCTCTGCCAGGCGGTGCAACCACCGAGCTCAGTCTTCGAGCTCTGCCAGGTGATGCAACCATCGAGCTCAGTCTTCGAGCTCTGGCAGAGAGGAGCAATCGCCTGAGCTCAGTCTTCGAGCTCTGCCAGGCGGTGCCACCTCTCCAGTCAAGAGGTGCAACCGCCTGATCCTAGAATTCTGGGATTTGATCGATTTGATCGTTTTGAGCTCCAAATTTGAACTGGGTTGGGGCCTATAAATACCCCACCCATTCAGCACTGAAAAGATACAGATCCACACCGAATTCTTGATCTTTTCAGTGATTCTAAGAGCTCAAATTTGTGTAAAGTCCTAAAGTTCTCCTCCTTCTGTTCTTCAAGTTTTGAGTTGTAAAGAGAGGAGAGAAAGGATCTGTAAAGGTTGTCTCCTGAGCCTGTCAAAAGGAGAGAAACTGTAAAAGGGCAGTTAGCCTTCGCCCATTGAAGGAAGGCAGCTAGTTGACGTCGGTGACCTCGTCGGAGGAGGAAGCCAAAAGTGGAGTAGGTCAAGACTGACCGAACCACTCTAAATCTCTGGTTTGCTTTTACCTTGAGCACTTTATCATTACTGCAAACCTCCTACATTGCTACTGCCCTCTGCGCCTTTACGAACGAGTTTCTAAGCTCTGATCTTTCAGAATCTGCATTCAAACGTAAATCGTGTTTTCGTACGATCTTCACACTGCGGTTTACGCTTACATTCGGATTCCATTTATAACTGCAAATTGCTTTCTACGTAAAACGCTTTTCAAGGTTCAAAACTACTTTTAAACGCAAAACTACATTTAGACGTAAAATTACGTTTAGACGTAAAACTGCGTTTAGACGCAAAACTGCGTTTAGACGTAAAACTGCGTTTAGACGTAAAACTGCGTTTAGACGCAAAACTGCGTTTAGACGCAAAACTGCGTTTAGACGCAAAACTGCGTTTAGACGCAAAACTGCGTTTTGACGTAAAACTGCGTTTGAACGTAAAACTGCGTTTAGACGTAAAACTGCGTTTAGACGCAGACTGCGCTTAGACGCAAACTGTGCTTAGACGCAAACTGCGCTTAGATGCAAACTGTGTTTAGACGCAAACTGCGCTTAGACGTAAAACTGCGCTTAGACGCAAACTGCACTGTGATTCTGCTTTTATATCGAAATCGTTTTTTATCGGACGAACGCAGCTTTAGCTTTTAAATTGCTGTAAGATTTCCGCTGCACTAATTCACCCCCCCCCTCTTAGTGCTCTCGATCCTAACAATGTGCATATAAGTGATGTAAGACTAACTTCAATCGTGGAAAGAGAAATTGATTAAAGTAGGAAGAATCGGACATTGGGCTGGATTTAAATGTCAAAGATTATACGTCAGGCCGGAGGACAGGTAGACGTGCCGAAAGGACTTCGTGCCAAGAGTTCAAGCATCGGGTCGAACGATCAGACATTGCGCCAAGGAAATCAGAAGTTGCAAGAGATTAATACGCTGATTGGGCAATAAGCCGAAGGAGAGGACAATGCGTCGAAGGATCGGACGAAGTGTCAAATGAACCAATGACAAGCCGGACAACATAGAATTTTAGTCTTGTAATCGGTTGTGTTTTAATTAGTCGTAGTTAGGTTGTAATTGAGTTAGTTTTAGGTGTAACCATGCTAACTCAATTAGGGGCCGATTGGGCAAGAGTTAGGACTGTTTTGGACTAAGTGGAAGGCCCATTCAGTGACCTAAGATTAGGTGAAACCACCTATGAGCTGAAAAAAGAGCACGCTTTTCCAAGCTATTAGGCAGTGGTATTACCAAATTGGGCGACGGTATCGCCCAGTGTAAGTGTGTCAGGCGATGGTACACTAGACTAGGTAGTAATACTGCCTAGAGACAATATCCAAGACTGTGTCAAGCGATGGTATTGCCAGATTGGGTGATGGTACTGCTTAGTGGCAGTGTTGTAGGCGGTGGTACTACTAGGACTTGGGAAACCTGGGATAAAATCTTTTTTGGCTCTATTTTTGAAGTCATTTGGGGGTCTATAAATACTCTAGTTATTTATGCTGGGTAAAGCACAAAATTGAGTAGAAAGGGGGGAAAGAATACTTGAAAAAAAAAATTAAAAACTCTTAGGATTTAGAGTCTCTTCCTCCTAGAGTTAGAAGTCTTCTAAGGGACGAGTAAAGTCTAAAAGAGATATGTAAAGGTTCTCTCATGAGCCTGTGGAAAGGAAAAAGATTTTGAAGGGTAGTTGATCTTTGCACATTAAAAGAAGATTAGTAGTGAAAGCCGGTGGCCTCGAGTGAAGAGAAATCGAGAGTGGACGTAAGTCGAGACGACCGAACCACTATAAATCTAGTTTGCATTTCCTTTATACTTTATATTTACATTGTAAACTGATTTCTTACTCTTACTACACTTATGAATATGTTTTCAAGTTAACCTCTTTTCAATACAGGCTTGAATTGTCATAACTTTTACAAAAGCACTAATTCACCCGCCCCCCCTCTTAGTGCCGATTTCGGTCCTAACAATTGGCATTAGAGCCAAGTTTTTCTCAATTGGTTTAATACCCAAGAGAATGACTTTCACCAATAATCTAGAGGGTCACTCTATCACTCGTTCTCCTATGTTCAATGGAACGGACTATATATCGGGAAATTGAGGGGCGACATCACATGTGCACCAAAAGTGTAGAAAACAAAAATCCCCAAAATTTTCCATAAATTATGTTCATTATCATGCGAAGATTGGTGCACGAAATCTGTAAAATTAAAAATTACATATATAAAAGATTGTGTTACATAGGGAGATCATATATCCCTAAATCCCTATAGATCTATAGGAGAGGATGAAGGAGGTTAAGCGCCCTCCTCTCTAGCGTTGATCCACACAGTAGGGCTACGACAACGCTCCTTAAATCTCCAGGCTTGCTATCTGAGAAGGAGAAGGGGAGAGGAGAATAGAAGATGACAACCAAGTGAAGCTCTAGCCTATGAACCTTTGGTTCCCTCCTATTTATAGAGCCCCCCTATCAACTTAACCCTAATGGATCATGCCCTATTGGGTATTGGATCTCCATCCAACTATCCAAGCCTCTTATATTAGTGGATTTCTATCCAATAATCTCTTATTGGCTCTTATTGGATCTCATCTATAGGATCCGATAATTCAGGGGCTTATTGGATATCCAGTAAGATAGAGGCTCCAGCGGATATCTCATATCCAAACCTCTACTCGTCGCAATGCCTACCATATGTATGTGACCCTCTAGGCCTAATATCGAGCTAGCTGTGAGTCATACCTGTCAGAACTCCTTCTAGCTTAGTGAAGTATTATCTCCATAATAATTCACTCGACTCATCGACTACGGACGTACTAGGCCATTATGTCGTAGTCCCTAGACGATATAAGGGAATCTAATCCATTAGACCTGTCTGTCCTCAGTTACTATGTATCTATAGTCCCTCATCCATCTAATATCCTAGTGATCATATACTAATCATGGTTCTGTCAATGTGTTAGGATCAAGAACGACACTAAGAGGGGGGGGGAGAATTAGTGCAGCGGAAACTTTTATGATTTCAGAAAATATTTCGCACGTTCAAAGGAAATCGATTCGGAAAGATAGTAACTTTAAAACATAAGAGAGCGTAAGTGTAGTGAAAGCAAGATGAGGAGAAGAAGCACTTTGCTATGAAATGATTTGCAGTTAAAGAAGATTGCTTAAAATGAAATGCAAACCAGATTTAGAGTGGTTCGATCAATATCCACTTTCGGATTCCTCATCTGACGAGGTCTCCAACATCCACTAAAGGCCTTCCTTCAATAGGTGAAGACCGAACACCTCTTTACAGCACTTTCTCCTTTTCCCGAGTTTAGGAGATGAACCCATACAAGTTTCACTCCTCTTTCTTGGATGGTTACAAGGCTAAGAGATGAAGGAGGAAAATTCTAAATTTTACAATACTTTAAGACTCAACACTTAAAGATTAAGCCAATAGTTTCGTGCCCTTTAATGTAGAAAAGGGTGGGATTTTTATAGGCCCTAATGGCTTCAAAATTGGAACAAAAAAATGTCACATCCTTGGAATCTGGGATACTGATGGTACCATAGTCGTTACTGGGCAGTACTACCACCGTTGATATGACCCTAGGCGGTACCACCATCGAACAAGGGTGGTACCACCATTGGCAGCACTGCTACCTGTGGTACCACCACCCATTCTGGGTAGTACCACTACCTAGGAATCTAGGGGCACTACTTTCCAAGTGGTGCCACCGCCGGCCATATTTTTAGGAGCTGAATTGGGTGCTCAATTCGGCCCAATTCAGCCCTATTAAGGGCTCAATTGGCCCAGAATTAAGTTACTTAGATTACCTCCCAATCCTAACTTAATTTATGCTCTAACTATGATAATTAAGTCACAATTTACAGTGCTTCTTGTTCTGGTGCGTCAATTGCTCTTCTAGAAAGCTTCCGGCGTATTTTTAGTGAACATTCGATGAACTATCGGTAATGTTTCGGTGGACTCCCGGCAAGCTCTTAGACTTTACGACAATCTTCTTGGTGAGTTCCAACGAGCTTCTATGGTAAGATCTTGGACTTCTCAGTTGGTTCCCACATAACTTTCGACAAACGTCCGGACTTCCTTCGAACTCTCGAACTCCCAATGAGATCTCGATCTTGACTCTGGCACAACACCTACTTTATGTCTTATTACCATTGTAGTTAATCTTGCAAACTTTTCTCAACATATAGATTAGATCAAACAACTTATAATTGACTTCATCATCAAAATTTGAGATTCAACCTCATACCCATACAGTTTCTACTTGAGTCTCGCTCTAATTGGATTCTCCCGGAGAACTCGTTCTTTCTTAATCCGAATGACCCTAGCTACAGATTTATCTGAGTAAGAACACATGAGATATTCCTCTCATGACAGCGAGAGTGGATGATCCTCTATCAACACTCAATAATCCTCGTAAGGTTAGTTGTCAATCCCGATGATCGGCTACGCTAGATTTAGAACTTTCAGGCTTATAATAAGTCTGGTATCAAAGAATAGAGTATTTATATAGGACATCCTTGGTGTCTCAAGTCTAATGACCAGGTACACTACTAGGATAACATAATCACTGTCTGATAATGAGGTATCATTAACCATCTAGCATTCTATGAGCGGATCAATTAGTAAACTCATTCTCCAATGAGAACCTACATTGTATCCCTAGTGTCCCCATACGAGCAACTATGATACTAGCTATCTATATCATATGTATGGCTATACAGTACACTAGTATGTTCAATTATCTCGATGTCCTCTCGAGTAACCTATGATCGGGATTATTTAGTATTTGTGTTTATAGGCGAATTAGTTTCGTTATCATAATCTCATTACGATCTGATTCTCATTGCATAGATCCATAGACATCACAAATATATATATATATATATACAAGTAATATAAAGTGATAAAATATTAAATAATATAATGAGCAAAAAGAATACGTATCATGTCACACTTGTAGGGCACCAATGACTTTGCTTTCTATGGATTTTAGTTATCCCGATGTCTTCTCAAGTAACCTATGACCGAGATTATTTAGTATTTGTGTTTATAAGCGAATCAATCTCGTTATCGTAATCTCATCACGATCTGATTCCCATTGCACAGATCCATGGACATAACAATATATATATATATATATATATATATATATATATATATGCGTATATGAAACAAACAATATAAAGTGATAAAATATTAAATAATATAATGAGCAAAAAGAATGTGTATCATGTCACACTTGTAGGGCACCAATGACTAGCACTATACGTATTATAAAATACATACGAGAGTTTTCTTGCTTTCTACGGATTTTAATTTATGAAATATTATTGAAAGCAGTTTTCAAATATCTTCAAAACCAATGAATGAATAGAATGATTTGGAGAATAATACATTTTCTTTGAATGCTAGAGCTTTGAATGCTCTATTTTGTGCTTTGAACAAAAATGAGTTTAATCATATTTCTTTATGTGAAACTACATATGAGATTTGGTAAACACTTGAAGTAACTCATGAAGGCACGAATAGAGTTAAAGAGTCTAAAATAAATCTTTTGATGCATGACTTTGAATTGTTTTGAATGAAGCCAAGTGAAACCATTGTTGACATGTACACCTATTTTATAGATGTCGTCAATGGCTTGAAAGTTCTTAGCAAATGTTTTCTAATCTTGAACTTGTAAATAAGATTCTAAGATCACTTCCAAAAAGTTGGGATCCAAAAGTAACGATAATACAAGAAGCAAAGGACTTGATCAATTTTTCGCTTGAAGAACTTATCGAGTCTTTAATGTCATATGAAATGACATGTATTGCACATGACGAACGTAAGAATAACCTTCAAAAGAATAGAAAGCATTTGGCACATAGAACAAAAGAAGACCACTCAAGCGAAAGCTCAAGTGATGATGACCTTGAACTCCTCACAAGAAAATTCAAAAAATTCATAAAACAAGAATCTAAGAATAAACTAAATCTGGACACAACCACTTATTATAAATGCAAGAAGCCAGGGCACTCCAAAGATGATGTACAAAACTAAAGAAGTTGCTAAAGAAGAAGAAAGCATTAAAGGTAGCATGGGATGAATCGAGTACATCCGAAGACGAGGAGTAAACCGATGAAGATGAAGTAGCAAACTACGCACTAATAGACCTCGATGACGAGGTAGGTGACTCAATCGAATCTCATTTACCTTACAATGAATTTCTTGATGCTTTCCATGAATTGTTTGATAATTTTAAATTAGTTAATAAGAAATACAAAATGATAAAATAGGATCATGCCTCTCTCTCTAGTAGTTTTGAAAACTTAAAAAATGAGTATGATAATTACATGTTAACCTCTTGTACTCAATATGAAGAATTAGATTCATGCAGAAAGGAAAATACGTTATTACAACAAACTTTAGAAAAAATTAAAATTGGTAGCAAATCAATAAACATAATTCTTGCCAATAAGGGTTATGTTCAAAGAAAAGAATGAATTGGTTTTATGAGTAGCAACACTCAACAAAAGCTGACATCTTTCGTTAAGGGACCCATATTGCATGTTACCCCTAAGGTTAAATGTAATTTTTGTAGTAGATATGGTCATTTTGCTTATAAATGTTCATTTAAAAGATCTAACTCGCATAAATTTATTTGGGTTCCTAAAGAAATCATAAATGACCTTATGCCAAAAATCAAGATAGATCGATCTAATCATGAGGGACCCAAAGCTAAATGGGTACCTAGAACAAACCCACCCTTCCTATAGACATATCTAAAATTGAAAGCTAGGAGCAAGAGATGATATTTTAATAGTGGATGCTCAAGGCTTGTGATCGGAGATCCAACACACACAAAGGTCACTAGCTAAAACAAAATTATTTTGATTGAAGATGTTTTATGTCTAATGAAATCATACTTGATGATTTATTAATGAAATTATACATGATGATTTGAAGTAATGATGATTTTTGTGATTTATGGTTTATTGATCTTGATGATTTTTGCACTGAAACTTATTTTTCGATGATGCATGGTTTTAATATAAAAAAACTTGGGCATGCTTGTATGAAATCAATCACATAAATTGGATCAAGAAAAGGGAAAATATATTTTTTTAAAAATTTCTCAATCTCAAAAAGAGATTGATGAATCCATTTGTATCATTTTGATGATTTGAATTTGAATGAGATTTTTCCAACTGAATCATGAACCTTCTCTTAATTTCTTAACTGGAGATATCTTTTATGGGAATCAAGATTTTTTTCTATAATTTATTTTTTTAACAATTACTTGAGAGGAGATTTATCGAAATGAATCATGTCTCTTGGTATTCATATAATCTTTGATATTATCTTTCATGGCATGATTTTCATTGTGTATAATTCTTTTGTATTTATGGTTGTTATGACTAGAGCATGGATGTAAAAAAAAATTTATACTATTATGTTCTTCTCCTCTTCTTCTTTCTTGTTTACAATGACAAAGGAGAGAAAGAAAAAGTGTTAGCATCTCAAGAGAACTAAAATTGCTAGCTTGAATGTTAAACTTAGGCATTTTTTGGATCATGATCTTGCTTTCTTGATTTTTATGATGAGTTTTCTTTTTGAATCGAGATTGTTTCCTATCATTCCTTCTATTAAAAAAGAAGAGATTTGTCAAAAATAACATATGGTCTTTTGGTATTCATGACTTGATCTTTCATTTTTGATGATTCAAATATTGATATAAATTTATCTATGTTATTTATCATTATCATGATTTGAAAATTGATGTAAAGGGAAAAGAATTATAACATTATATTCTTCCTTTCTTTTTGACAATAACAAAGGGGGAGAAAGATTTGCTAGCTTGCATAATTCAAGAAGAAGCAAAAACTGATAAATTTTCAAAAATTCCTAGCTTGAAAAAAAGGAAAAACTTACTAGTTTGCTCATCTCAAAAGAGAAGCAAAGTTTGCTAACTTGTAGATTTCAGGAAGATGCAAAAACTTGTAGCTATCTTGCACATCTCAAGAGAAGCAAAAATTTTGCTAACTTTCATATCTTATAAAACTTGTATGCTTGGGTCTGGGCTCCTGAGAACTTGTATGCTTGGGTCTGGGCTCCTGAGAATGAATTGTATGCTTGGGTCTGGGCTCCTGAGAATGAATTGCCTTGAGAATGAATTCATCCAAAGAACTTGTATGCTTGGGTCTGGGCTCCTGAGAATGAATTTCCCCAATCGCCGTCTAGCGTTAAATATTCTCCTCTGGTTTCTTCTATAGCTTCTGATTTGATCTTCTATAAGAGGAGTTGATGCAGATACTTCCTGTTGGGAAATCATGGGGGGCGACATCATATGCGCAGCGGAAGAACAAGAAAACAAAAATCTCCGATTACCAAAAAGATGTTCGTCGTCGTGCGAAGATTGGTGCGCAAAAAATCCGCAAAACACAAAACTGCGTATAGAGATTGTGTTACCTAGGGAGATCGTATATCCCTGTTTCCTTGCAGATTCTTAGGAGAGGGTGAAGGAGGTCAAGCGTCCTCCTCTCTAGCGGTGATCCACACAGCAGGGTTGCGATGACGCTCCTCAAAACTCCAGGCCTACTCTGAGGTGGAGAGGGAGAGGAGAATAGGAAAGGCAAGCAAAGACTCTAGCCTATGAGGCTGTGAATCCCTCCTATTTATAGAGATCCCGTGTCAAACCTTAATGGGTCCTTCCCTAGTGGGTATTGGATCTGCATCCAATAAGACAAGGGCTCCGTCGGATATCTCATATCCGAACCTCTACTCATCGCAATGCCTACCATATGTGTGTGACCCTCTAGGCCCAATATCGAGCTGGCCGTGAGTCATACCTATCAAAACTCCTTCTAACTCAATGAATTATTATCTCTATAATAATTCACTCGACTCATCGACTACGGACATACTAGGCCACTACGCCATAGTCCCCAGACGATACAGGGGAATCCAATCCTTTGGACCTGTCTGTCCTCAGCTACCATGTACCTATAGTCCCTCATCCATCTAATATCCCATAGACCATATATCGAGCATGGTGCTGTCAGACCCATACGGTTTCTACTCAAGTCTTGCTCTAATCGGATTCTCCCGGAGAACTCTTTCTCTCTCAACCTGAATGACCCTAGCCAAGGATTTGTCTGAGCAAGAACACATGGGATATTCCTCTCATGACGCCGAGAGTGGATGATCCTCTATCGACACTCAATAGCCCTCGTAAGGTCGACTACCACTCCCAATGACCAGCTGTACTAGATCAGGGACAGCCAAACCTATAAGTCTGGTATCAAAGAGTGGAGCACTCATACAGGACATCCTTGGTGTCTCAAGTCTAAGGACCAGATACACCACTAGGACTACGGAATCATTGTCTGACAATAAGGCATCATCAACCATCCATCATTCCGTAAGCGGATCAATCAGTGAACTCATTCTCCAATGAGCACCTGTACTGTATCCCTAGTGTCCCTACACGAGTAGTTATGAGACCAGCTGCATCCATCATATGGACGGGTATACAGCACACCAGTCTATCTGGTTATCACGATGTCCCTCTCGAGTAACCTATGACCGGGATTATTTAGGATATGTGTTTAAAGGTGAATCGATCTCATTATCGTGATCTCATCACGATCCGATTCCCATTGCACAAATCCAAGGACATCACAATATATATATGCATTTATGCAATAGTTATAAAGTGATATATGCCAAATTATAATAAGCAAAAAGATTCTGTATCAAGTCACACGTGCCATCACTCACGTGATTGGCTTGTTGGGCACCTATGACTAGCACTTCCTGGGTTTGCGTTCTGGAGGTCATCTTTTTGCTTCTTGAAGGATTTTTATAGGATCCTTGAAAACCAGAATTTTGCCTTTTGTTTCCTTAGGCCTTTCTGAGGGGCCTAGGTTAAGATTCGCTAATTTGGTGATCAGATCGTCAGGCACCACCTGAGATTGTATTGATCTTGTTTGTTGTAACTCCCGTATTGTTTGTAGTTCTATTCGTATTCCCTTTATGTCTTTGACTATTTGTATTAGGAGTTGTATCTGTACGTTGTGCTGCTTGATTATGGCAACTTGATGGCTAAGAGTTTCTGGAAAGTCACTTGTTTTGAGGAATCCAAGTGATGGGGGGTCAATGGACTCAGTAGCTTAAGAGCTTCTTTGTAGGATTCTGTGTTCCTAGAGGATATGTGATTCATCCAAAGATTTGTCTTTCGTTAAATATTCTCCTCTAGGGCAATTCATGCAAAGTTTGCTAACTTGTAGCTATCTTACACATCTCAAGAGAACAAAAATTTTGCTAACTTTAATATCTTATAAAACTTGCTAGCTTGCATGTTCAAACTTGCTACCATACTAGCTTGCATACTTCCAAATTTGCTAATTACACTTTTCTCTTTTTCGTTGATGACAAACAGGGAGAAGTTATGATGATGATATGAAATTATGCATGAAATACTCATGATATTATGATGATGCATACAATAAAATGTTATGATGATCATGGTAGGATGTAATGTATTTTGATATTTTGATACCATGAAGATTTGAAATATTTATGTACATGCAATGATATGAAAGTCATGGTTTCAAAGGTTATCATTCTTTTTGAATAAAAGTGTATTTTAATTCAATATGGCATATTGATAGGGGAAATTTAGTTTAAACTCCGTTATCAATTGGTTGTCATCATAAAAAAAGGGAAGATTGTTGAATCTTGAATTTTCATGATGAAATTAATTGATAAAGTTATTATCTAATATGTGTTTAAGTGATACAGGACTAACTTCGATTATAGAAAGATAAATCGATTAAAGCAAGAAGAATCAGGCATTGGGCCAGAGTTGAACATTTCAAAAGATTAAACGTCGGGCTAGAGGACTGGTTGACATACCGAAAGGACTTCGTAACTTGAGTTCAAGCATCGAGCCAAAGGATCAGACATTGTGCCAAGGAAATTAGGAGTTACGGGAGGTCAACATGCCGATTGAGCAATACGTCGAAGGAGAGGATGATGCATCGAAGGATCGAACGAAGCGTCAAATGAACCAACGACATACTGGATAACATAGAATTCTAGTCTTGTAATTAGTTGTGTCTTAGTTGGTTGTAGTTTAGTCATAATTGAGTTAGTTTTTGGTGTAACCATGCTAACTCAATCAGGGGCCCATTGGGCTTGAGTTGGGACTATTTTGGGCCAAGTAGCAGGGCCATTCAATGACCCAAGGTTAGGTGGAACCGCTTATGAGTTGAAAAAGTCAAAAGTATACTTTTCGAGGCTATTAGGTAGTGGTACCGACAGATTGGGTGGTGGTACTACCAGACTAGGCGATGGTACCATCTAGTGTTAGTGTGTCAGGTGGTGGTACCACTAGATTGAGCGATGGTACCACCTAGTGGTAGTATTGTAGGTGGTTATACCACCTAACATAGGTAGTGGTACTGTTAGGACTCGGGAAACTCAATGAGACATTTTTTTACTCCATTTTTTTATTTCATTTGAGATCTATAAATAGTTATTTCTGCTTAGTAAAGCACGAAATTAAGTAGCAGGGGGGAAAGAATACTTGAGAAAATAAATTGAAAACTCTCTTAGGATTTAGAGTCTCTTTCTCCTAGAGTTAGGATCGAGTCGACACTAAGAGGGTGAATTAGTGCTTACGATAAAAACGTCAGTTTTGAAAATCTTCGAATAATAAAAACTCATATCATAAAGATGTTAACTTAAAACATGTTCGTAAGCAAGTAAATGAAAGTAAGAAATCAATTTGCAATTAAAATGAAAAAGCTTAAAGTAAATGCAAACTAGATTTTTATAGTGGTTTGGTCGTCGTCACCTACTTCCACTCCCGATTCCTCTTCACTCGAGGCCACAGGCTTCCATTACCAATCTTCCTTCAATGGGCAAAAACCAATTATCCTCTTACAATAATTTATCCTTTTCACAGGTTTAGGAGCCCTTACAAGCCACGCTTTTACAAGTAGTCCCTCACACACCTCCCTTAGGACTAACTCTGAGCACTAGGAGGAGGGAACTCAATTTTTTAGCAAAGTTTACTCAATTTTTTTCTCAAGAATTCTTGCCCTTTTCTTACTGCCCAAGTAAGGTATTTATAGGCCCCAAATGGTTTAAAAAATGGAGCCAAAATATTAAATTTTTGGGTCTTCCGGGTACGGGCAGTACCACCACCCAATCTAGCGGTACCACTGCCCAATCTGGCGGTACCACTACCTGACACACTATCACTAGGTTGTACCACTGCCTAGTCTAGCGGTAGTGCTGTCTGACAGCCTTGGAGACTTGATTTTTTGAGTTTGCCAATCACTAGCGATTCCATCGCTTGTTCTAGCGGTGCCATCGCCTGACCTAACTTTTGTATCATTGAATAGGCCTCCTAATGAGCCTAAATTAGTCATAATTAAGGCCAAATTGATCCCTAATTGAGTTAGAATGATTACACTAAAAGATAACTCAATTAGACCTCTGAACTACTTCGATCTAGATAAATTATTATAAGCAAGAATAATAAGTTGTCTTACATGTCATTGGTTTATCTGGCACTTCATTCGAACCTTCCGTGCATCGTCCTCTCTTGATCGAAGCTACCCCTACACTACTCAAAACGTAGATTAGATCATAATATTATCAATTGGTTTCATTAACAAAATCCTAGATTCAATAATCTCCCTCTTTTTGATGATGACAACCAATTGATGATGGAGTTTAACTAAACTCGCCCTATTAATATGTCATATTGATAGAACTTTTGAATTCATAGAATTATAAGTATTTCACCATTGCATGCTTCATGAATATTGCATTTAACATAATCAAAATATCCAAGTTCATCATCCCATGCATGATTATCATCATACCTTCTCCCCCTTTGTCATCAACAAAAAGGAGAAGTGCAACTAGCAATTTTTGAAACATGCAAGTTCTACTTCATTATAGAACATGCAAGCTTAGTAAGTTTTAGAGATATGCAAGATAGCACTTTTGATTGAGATTGCAAGCTAGCAATTTTTTTCTTCCTTTTGCAATGTGTAAGTAAGCAAATTTAGCAAGTTTTACAGCATATAAGCTAACAATTTTATCTCCCCCTTTGTCATTGTCAAAAAGAAGGAAAAAATATAATCTTGTAATTCTTTTCCTTTTATATTAATTTTCACATCTTGACAAAGATAAATTTAAAACAAATGTGATGAGGTATACAATTTATGAATACAAGGGAGTATTATAAATAAATCTTGTCATGAAAGATATAATATCAAACATTATTTGAATACTAAAAGATATGATTCGTTTAGATAAATCTCTTCTTTTATAAATAGCAAAAAGAAACATAGGAGAATAGCATGTAAAATATCCCGATTTATGCATAAGAAATCTCATGATACATATAGAAAATCTCCCCTTAAATAAAATGCATCATAGAGAATTTCAAGAATATCAAGAAATAATGATTTGGATATGTATTCTCTTTAATAAATGACAAAAAGAAACATAAGAGATAAAATGAGAAATCTTGATTTATAAAAAAAAATTCTCAAGTTATACATGTCAAGGAATCAAGATCATGATTTGGATAAAAATTTATTCAAATTTAAATCATTAAATCATCAAAATCATCAAAATCACTTTCTTAATTCATGAGATAACACAAAATGGATTCATCACTTAGAATCACTTTTTGAAAAATCAAAAGGCTTTAGAGATATTTTCAAGAAAAAATGCATTCTTCCCTTTTTGTTTTAATTTAAGTGATTTGATTCCATACAAGCATGCCCAAGTTTTTACCCCAAATCAAAACATGCATCATTGTTTAAAAATTAAAAACAAAAAAATCATCACAAAAATCATCAAGACAAATAAGCCATAAATCACAAAAATCATCATGACTTCAAATCATTATGTATAATTAAATTATTAAATCATCAAGCATGATTTCATTAAAAATAAAGTATTTTCAAAATCATTTTGTTCAAGCTCGTGAGCTTTGTGTTGGATCTCCAATCATAAGCCTCGAGCATCTACTATCAAGATTTTTGCTCCTTGCTTTCGATTATAGATATTTCTACATGAAAGGTGAGTTTCCTTTAGGTACTCATTTGACTTTGGGTCCCTCATGGTTATATCTATCTATCTTGATATTTGGCATAGGATCATTTATGGTTCCTTTAGGAACCCAAACTAATTTATGCAAGCCATATTTCTTGAATGGACATTTATATGTAAAATGTCCACACCTACCACAAAAATTACATCTATTTTCATAAGAAACATGTAATGTAGGTCCTTTAATAAAAGTGGTTGGCTTTTGTTGAGTGTTACTGACAAAGCCAATTCCTTTCTTACTACGAACATGACTCTTATTGGCAAGAATCATGTTTAAAGATTTGCTACCAATTTTAAATTTTTCTAAAGTTTATCGTAATAGCAAAATTTTCTTTTTATATGAGTCTAACTCTTCAAATTTAGTGCAAGAGCTTAACATGCAATTATCGTGCTCATTTTTCAATTTTTCAAATTCATTGGAAAGAAAAGCATAATCCTTTTTAACAACTGATATTTTTTACCAACTAGCTTACATTCATCAAATAAGTAATGGAAAGCATCAAGTAATTTATTGTAAGATAAATGAGATTCGATTGAGTCATTTATCTCGTCGTCGAAAGCCATTAAGGCATAGTTCGCCACATCGCCTTTGATGGTTTGCTCCTCATCTTCGGAGATACTCGATTTGTCCCAAGTCGCTTTGAGTGCCTCTTTCTTCTTTGACAACGTCTTCTTTTTAAGTTTATTTTTATTCTTAGTTGCATGTTATATAAATTTACTTATAAGGAGTTCTACTTTTCAAGACTTTATAACTCAGAATTACTAGCCTTTTCGTTCACTTTTCTTGCTGCCTCAAGCAGGAAAGAGTTGTGTACTTATAGCCCGCAAATGGCTTTCAAAATGGAGCTAAAAAAAGTTTCATCTTGAGTTTCCAGGGTACTAGCGGTACCACCGCCAGTATTTGGTGGTACCATTGCCCGCCAAACTAACACTAGGTGGTACCACCACCAAACATAGTCTAGGAGACTATGTTTGGGTGGTACCACTACTTGATACTGACGGTACCACCGTCGAGTCTTTAAAAAGAAGCGCATATCATACTTTTCTTGCTCATAAGCGGTTCCACTACTTATTCTGGCTGTGCCACCACTTAACCCATCTATGAGTCACTGAATATGCCTCCTAATGGGCCCAACTCAGCCCCCAATCATGTCCAATGGGACCCTAATTGAGTTTGTAGGGTTACACCTAAAACTAACTCAATTTAAGTCATAACTATGATAATTACAAGACAGTAAATTTAAGTTGTTCGGCATATCATTAGTTCATCCGAACTCCCGGAGAACTTTCGGTGCATTGTTCGAGCCTTCGACGTATCGCTCGATCCATCACCATGTTGACTCCCACAACATTCAATCTTGGCACAACATCTGATTCGTCCGGCCCGATGCCCGATTTCTGACTCCGGCCCAATGTCTGATTCTTCTTGTTTTAATCATTTTACCTTTTCTGATCGAAGTTAGTCCTGCATCACTTTTCTCAAAACATAGTTTAGATCATCAACTCATTAATTGATTTCATAATTAAAATATGAGATTCAACACTAATTCATATAATTTAGATTAGTGATTCAATTGACATCAAGTATGTCACGCAAGGGATTTGAAATCGACATCTTCTTAAAATAATTATGTAGCAGAAGTAAATAACTTACATATTTTATAAAAATAAATAATTAAGATATAGTCTTCTATCTTAATCTACTCCCACTATTTTTTCACGAAACACATAACTCCCTCTGGTATGTAAATCGGAGACCCTCGGCAAATCTCTAGTGGGGATTGGGATCCAATCGTCATCTTAACATATCATGCTAAGACCGAAAAGGTAGGCAACTCTTATCGATCACAACGTTCTGTGATTCCCGTCCTATTCTGCCTTTGAACTATCATGGCCTCAAGGGACTCAACTAATCATGATGTTCGGTTAAGTTATCACCATCATTACAAGATAAGTCTGATTCGATGATATGCCCTCGAGGGACTTGACTAAGTATACCACATCCTCATGTTATCGGTGATATCTCTATGTTGTAGGCAAGATCTCAAATCGCAATATAAGTGAGCCTCAAGGGACTCGACCAACTCAACCTACGTCGAGAATCGATTTCTCCCTATAATGATAGAAGGTCACGTGGATCAATCTAATTGCCTAATGTTTATTGACTTAGTATTATTGAGAGAGGGGGTTTTGATTCAGTCTCCTAATATGATGTGTCACACATATATATGTTTAATATATATTTACATCATATGTAAATATATATACATATCTAGGAGGTATATACTCAATCACACATCACATGAGCAATTACACCAGATGATCATAGACCATAGCCTAATGTGATCAATCCCGAACCAATGGGCCCAATCACTCACATCACGATCTATGTATGCATCGGTGCATCTCCATGCCCTGTGATCGTCCATCTCGTCCTCGTCGGTTCCGTTGGCATCTCGGTGCATCTCCATGTGTCACGATCATCCGTCTCGACCTCGTGGGTCCCACTATCGCCTCCACGCTCTCATCACTTTGTTTGGATCAAGAGCGGCACTAAGAGGGGTGAATTAGTGCAGCAAAAAACTTTCGCTATTTTAAAAAACTTATTTCAATTGAAACCGATTCTAACAATAACGGTTTCAATTCAATCCGTTTCGGAAGGAATTTAAACTCGAAACCTTTCATGAAAGTGCAAGAGAAGACTAAGGTGATTTGCAGCAATGTAAATTACACAAATGAAAAGCATCGGTTTCGTAAAGTCTTCGTACGATTAAAGCTGAACTCGGAAGATGTTTACGTAAAAGCATATATAGACGTAGTTAAAGCAAAGTAAGGAGGAGAGACGGTTTGCTATAAAAGAAAGTTGCTCAAAGTAAATGCAAACCGAGTTTTAGAGTGGTTTGGTCAACGTGACCTACATCCACTTTCGGCTTCCTCCTCCGACGAGGTCACCGGCATCCACTAGAGGCCTTCCTTCAATAAGCGAAGGCCAACCACCTTTTATAGCTTTTCTCCTTTTGCCTAGTTTAGGAGACAACCCTTATAAGTTTCATTCCTCTCTTGAATGATCTCAACATTTAGAAAGGAAGGAGGAGAACTCTAGCACATTGACAACTCTTTAACACTTCAAAGACTCAAGAATATATCAAGATTTCGGTGCCCTTTCATGCAGAAAAGGGTGGGGTATTTATAGACCCCAATGGGTTTAAAAAATGGAGCCAAGAAGTGTCTCATCCCGGATTTCCATGGTCCCGACGGTACCACCACCATTACTGGGCGGTACTACCGCTTGCATCTGACATTGGGCGTTACTACCATTCAGTCTAGGTGATACCACCGCTTGACAGAGCTCGGAGACCGAGCTCTGGCGGTACCACCGCTTGACAAGGGTGGTACCACTGCTGTGTTAGAACCCTTGCAGATTCTAAACTTGTGGTTGATCTCTTTAGGTGATCGGCCTCCTTAGAACTCTATAGGGGTTCCTCCCTCCAAGTTGCTGCTCAATGGCTACAGAAAAGATTCATCTATTACTTATCAAAAGGGGAGGAATATATGGCTATTTATAGGGTTTCTAAACCCTAACTCCTAATAGGACTCCTATTCAAGACTCCTACTTCTAACCAACTCCTAATAGGACTTCTACTCAAGACTCCTATTCCTTTACAACTCCTAATTTTTCTCTAAGAAACAACCTCCTAACCCTAGCCGGCCTCTTCACCTCTTTAATAGGGGTCGGCTTAGGTAGATTTTATATGAATGTCCCTCTCAATTAGGACTCTCCTAGCTAGAGTCCTAATAGACCCGCCCTCTTCAAATCAGCCTTGTCCTCGAGGCTGACGATTCATGAATTTTGGGAATTTGATCTTCAAGTCGTCATAGTTCTCCCAAATGGCATCTTCTGTTGGTAGGTTCACCTACTGTATTAGCACTTTAGTAGTGTGTCGTCGTCGTCGAGTTACAATCCGTCAATCAATAATGGTACTTGGTTGGGTCTGGAGTTCTCCTTGGATAGTCATATTTGGCAGGTGGCTTTGGACTGTCTCCAAGCACCTATATACAACTTCTGTCTGGCCGTTGATTTGTGGGTGATATGCCGTACTCCTTTTCAATTTAGTACCCAGCATATAAAATAACTTTGTCCAAAATCTGCTCGTGAAGCTGCAAGTAGAATTTATCATAAGCACAATGCGTCCCTTATAGTGTGATTTTTTTAAGTCCCAATTGTAATGAGCCACGGAGCTTGGTGCTTCCTCCAAATTTTTTATAATCTTACTAGTCTCTGAATCTTCCTGCCATTCCATTTTAATATCCTCAAGGAAGTCGCTGGTCGGAAGTGAAACGGCCAAAACTTCAGCTTGCTCGGGTAGCTGCGAAAGCGCATCTATAAGAATATTCTCTTTCCCCTTTTTGTAAGTTATTTCATAATCAAATCCAAGAAGTTTTGTTACCCATTTTTGCTGCTCAGGGGATGATATCTTTCACTCCAAAAAGTACTTGAAGCTTTTATGGTTAGTTTTAATTTGAAATCATCGACCAATCAAGTAGGGTCTCCACCTCGTTGCTGCGTGCACAATGGCGAGCATCTCCTTATCATATATTGACTTATTTTGATGGGAGGGAGATAATGTCTTGCTAGTGTATGCGAGTGGTCGACCATCTTACATGAGAATGACTCTAATTCTGACTCCAGATGTGTCGGCCTCAATAATGAAGGGTCAGTTGAAATCTAGTAGTGTTAGCACCGGCGCCGTCGTCATGGCTACCTTAAGTTTGTCGAAGGAAGCGAAGGCTTTGTCCAACCATTGGAAGACATCTTTTTCCAGTAAGGAAGTAAGCGGTGCATTGATCTTTCCATAGTTTTTCATGAACTTACGGTAGTAACCTGTTAAACCCAGAAAGCCATGTAGCAATTTTATGTTTCTCGGGGTCGACCAGTTTTGCATTGCTCCAATTTTGAAGGGGTCCACTGTAAAAATTCATAGTGGTTGTTGTTGTGTGTTCAAAAGGTGGTTTTCGGTATGTCTTCTTCGCACGCTCGTATTTGATGATACCCGGATCAAAGGTCCAGCTTTGTGAAGATTTGTGCTCCCTTTCATCTAGCAATTCATCTACTATTGGAATAAGATATTTGTCCTTGATGGTTATGCCATTGAGAGCTCGGTAATCAACACATATTTGTCTTGTTCCGTCTTTCTTGCGTACAAGTAGCACCGGTGAAGAGTAGAGGTTGCAACTTGGCCGAATAACTCCTGTTTTGATCATCTCTTTTACAATCCTTTCTATTTCATCCTTCTAGAGATGTGGATACTGATATGGTTGAGCATTTGCTGAAGATTTACCTGGAAGAATCGTTATACAATGATCATACCGACGGGTAAGAGGTAGGTTGCGTGGTTCGTCAAATATATTTGAAAATTCAGCAAGCAAAGGAAGTAGATTTGGATCTTCAAATTCTGTTGGCTCTCCCTTAGTTTGCTGCTAAGTTGTACCAAAAAGCCGCTACATGCTTTATGCAAAACCTTCTCCATTTGTTGTGTGCAAATCATTGTTATGTTGCCCCCACGTTTCCCGTACAATGTCACATGTTTCTCCTTATTGTAAAATTTCATTATTAGTTTCATAAAATTTCAAGAAATATCACCTAATGTCATCAACCATTTAATTCTGAGCATGGTCTCATGATTGGTAAGAGGGAGAAGGAAGAAATCTGCAATTATCTCTTGGTCCTGCAATAATAGTTTCTCCTACGGGCGCCTACGATCATAATTCAAAATCCGTCCGTCAATGACCTTAACATCAAACCTGCAGTGATTCTCAATAGGTAATGCTATCCGAACAACAAGTTTACTATTTAGGAAGTTAGTAGTACTGCTCGTGTCGATGAGAACAGTGGTCGGTTGTTGTTTGAGAAGAAGGCCTCCAACATTCATCGTTTGCGGGTTTGAGTAGCCAGCTAGTGCGTGTACTGTAACGTCAGTCGGTTGTGGCTCTTCTTCCGCATCTTCTTTATGTTTAAGGTTCTCTTCTGAATATTCAATGACCTCTTCTTCTATTGGTTCAATCATAAGAAATCTCCCTTTCATCGTTTACGGGTTTGAGTAGCCAACTAGTGTGTGTACTGTAACGTCGGTCGGTTGTGGCTCTTCTTCCGCATCTTTTTCGTTATGTTTAAGGCTCTCTTTTGAATGCTCAATGACCTCTTCTTCTACTGGTTTAATCAAAAGAAGTCTCCCTTTTCTACAGCAATGCATGTAACTCCACGGCTCGTCGCAATGCCAACATAACCGCTTCGCAAATTGCTCCCGAAGCTCTTCTCTTGTCAACCTCTTTGGTGCAGGGACTCGATCGACAGTAGGGGAGGCTGAGGGCTTCAGTATTTCTGGTTGAGGAGCAACTCTAGTCCTCCAAGCTTCATGATTCAATCGCTCCTCTTGATGTCGTGCGAAAGAGATGGCTGCCATAAGCGTGTACGGTTGTCGCTCTTTAACTTCTCCCCAGATCTCCAGCTTCAAGCCCTCAATGAAGGTCCTCAATAGCTGTTTTTTAGACCAATCACGAGTTTGATTAGATAACCTTTCAAACCTGGTTTGGTACTCCTGAATGGTGGAGGTTTGTCGGATATTTGCTAATTGTCCGTCAATATTTTCGTAATCGGTTGGTCTGAAGCAGATCAGCAATCCTTTTTTGAATTGTCACCATGAAAGGACTCCATAAGTATGTTCAAACTAGTCAAACCACTGTATGGCATCCCCTTCAAGATGTATAGCTGTAATTTTCACCATAGATGCGTCTGCGGTTTTGTGGTACCAAAAATATCGCTCCACAGGCGAAATCCAACCAATCGGGTCTCCTTCCCATCTAGGGAAGTCCACCCTCATGCGTGGATAGTAGGGATCGATCATAGAACCTCCCCTTGTTTGGAAGTCATCTTTTCGGGCTTGGTGCGATTGGGCAGAACTCTCTCCTTGATGTGATTTCTTCGGGCTTAGTGGTCGGCCCAATCTGAGTTCAGTAAAGAGTGTCCGAATTGTATCCTCCATTCATGCCTCAAAGGCTTCGAATTTAGCATTGATTGCCTCCTTAAATGCCATAGTATATACCTCTAAATCTGTGATGTTATGATCTCTCTTTTGTTGTCGGGTTAAAGGTGTGTATAGGTTGAGAGAGGTGATGGTCGAAAGGGTTGGTGGATTGGTAGATGTAGGCTACGGTTTAGGCTTGTTTTGTGGTTGTTTTGGGTGCAGTTTGAGGGTGTGGTTTAGTGGAATTTTAGGGCTGTGGATGAAAGTTTTGGATCTGTGGTAGATGGCAGCAAAGGTTTGATAGAAATCAGTGGAAGTTGCTGCAAGTATGTTCTGTCTTGTAAGAGCAGAATTGTCGTCGAAGAAATAGCAGTTTCTCGATGAAATTTCCATCAAAAACATGAGAGATTTGAGGAGGGAATTGACAGCAAAATCACAGTTTATATGACAAGGATCTCTAATTTAATCAAGAAAATTTCGGCAGTATAACAGTAAGGAAATTGGTGCAAGCTACGATAGCAGAATTCTTATCGGAAAATTTCAACGGTTTGGGACGAAAATTTACAGAAACAGAAAATCATTTTTAGAGATGAATTCCTCTATAGATCAATCTTAGATGGAAGCAAATATGATTTATGAAGTGTATGAGAAATTTCATTCAAAAAAGATTGTAAATAGATGGGTTAAGGCAATAATATTCGGCTGAAATTTTCTACAGCATAGATTTTCAAGTGTAGCAGATTGGACATAAAAGATCAGTAGTTTATATTGAAAATTTTTCAATGAAACCAAAGGGAAATTCACTGTTAGGAAGTGTCAAAGCTATCATAAAAATTTCATAGAGATTTGGATAGAAAAAATATTATATCAAGATCAAACAAATAGTGCTATGCAGCTAAAATTTTACAGTGTAGATTTTCAAGTATAGTAGATTAGACGTAAAAGATCAATGGTTTATATTGAGAATTTTTTGAAAAAACTAAAGGAAAATCTGCTATTAGGAAGTGTCAAAGATGTCATAAAAATTTCATAGAAATTTAGATAGAAAAAGCACAGTAGCAAGATCAAACAGATGGTGCTATGCGGCTGGAATTCTGCAATGTATCTTTCGTCGTTGAGATGAAAACTTTGTGATGAAAAGTTTATGCAGCAATATAGGAACAGTTGTTTTTTTTTTTTTTCGAATAAGGATAACTAAATTGCAGCAGCAGTAAGGTAGGAAACCAGAACCTGTTGCAATTCACGGGGAGATCAAAGGATGATCCGCGGTGGTGGAGATGATGGCGGAATTCGGTGACGATCTTTTAAGCAATTGTGGGAATTGCTTTGGGCGGTTGTGGAGGGCTGATGGATGGTAGTGGAAGGGTAGCGAGATGCCAAGAACGCTGCTCTGATACCAGGTGTTAGAACCCTTGCAGATTCTAAACTTGGGGTTGATCTCTTTAGGTGATCGGCCTCCTTGGAACTCTATAGGGGTTCCTCCCTCCAAGTTGCTGCTCAAAGGCTGCAGAAAAAATTCATCTATTGCTTATCAAAAGAGAAGGAATACATGGCTATTTATAGGGTTTCTAAACCCTAACTCCTAATAGAACTCCTACTCAAGACTCCTACTTTTAACCAACTCCTAATAGGACTTCTACTCAAGGCTCATATTCATTTACAACTCCTAATTCTTCTCTAAGAAACAACCTCCTAACCCTAGCTGACCTTTTCACCTCTTTAATAGGGGTCGGCTTAGGTAGGTTTTACATGAATGTCCCTCTCAATTAGGACTCTCCTAGCTAGAGTCCTAACACGCTGGCAGCAATAACTATCGACGGAGCGACCGCTTGATAGGGGCGGTACCACCGCCTAGAATTCCTGAGAGACCGAGTCTCCCAAGTAGTGCCACTGCTGGTCGAAAATTCTAGGTCCTGGTTAGGCCTTGAATCCAACCCAAACTAGCCCATCTTAGGGCTCAATTGGCCCCTAATTAAGTTAGTGGGATTACCTCCCAATCCTAACTTAATTTACACTCTAACTACGATAATTACGACATGATTACTGCAATTCATGTTCCGGTGCGTTAATCGTACTTTCGGCGAGCTTTCGGCATAATTCCGACGTAATTCCGGCGAACATCCGACGAACACTTGACAATGCTCCGGCGGACTCCCGACAAGCTCTTGGACTTTGCAATGATCTTCTTGGCGAGTTCCGATGAGCTTCTATACCAAGCTCCTGGACTTCTCGGTTGGTTCCCCCAGAACTTTCGACGAACGTCTGGACTTCCAACGAACTCTCGAACTCCCAACGTGATCTCGATCTTGACTCCAGCACAACACCTGCTTCAAGTCTTACTGTCATCGTAGTTAATCCTGCATACTTTTCTTAACATACAGATTAGATCAACCAAATTACAATTGACTTCATCATCAAAATTTGAGATTCAACAATCTCCCCCTTTTTTTATAATGATAATCAATTGATGATGGAGTTAACCTTAACTCCCCCTATCTATATGCCATACTTGAAAAAAGCCTATCTTGAACTCAAAGCCTTTGAATTTAAGAGACGTATTGATAAGTTAAGTTCATTTAAACTTATCAATACACACATCATGATTCCTATCATGATGTAACATTATGAAAATGATGTCACGGCATGACATCCATTTTCAAGTCTTGATATTTCAAATATGAAGGATGACAAACATAGCAATTCATTCTATGGCAAGATATCAATTTGTAAAATTGTAAGTTAAGCTCTAGATATCTTATCATAATGCAAATATTTCAAGTGTAAAATTACATATATTTATCATCAATTTACCATATTTTGGTATTATTTCTCCCCCTTTGTCATCAACAAAAAGGAGAACGATTCAACAATAAATACAAGTGTGGTAAAAATTCATGTCATATCTCAAATTATAAAGAAACTCATACAAATAATATTTCAAGCATTCATGACATGATATCATTCAAAAATTCTCTCATTAAAAGTTATAAATATTTAACGAGATGGCTTCCATCATCTTTTCCCTTTTTATTTTTCATTAAAACTTCGCATGAAGGAGGAAAAACCATTGAGAACCAACTTTGAATGAAGTTAACAACGATAAAAAGGTCTCATTAAATCATGCTTCATTTTTCACACGGATCAAGATATTCATGTGAAATTAAATCCTTGCAAGTGTTTATCTCAAAAATAAAATTCTTCCTTCATTAAGAAAGAATTCATGTGAAAGAATTATCATATCAAATCCATTTCTCAATTAAAATTTCATAAGAGATAAATCCATGAGAGATGCATTTGTCAATGACTTCTATGTATCAAAAATAATCTTGATATGACATAGACTCATGAAAGCTCCATTTAAGAAATACATTAAGTGAAAGATAGTCGGGAAAAAAAATATACATCAAATTCATACATTTATAAAGTGTTTTGTCATAGCTTTTCATCACTACTTGCATGAGGCAAAATCATTAGTGCTTTGTAGTACTCAAAGATTAAGAATCCAATGTATGATTAAAACTTCTTAATATTCAATCATAATTATGAAAGTAAACTTGATATTGAGGCACACAATCTTATCATCATGTAAAATTCATAGTACAGAATTTAAGTGATTGATCAAAGAATTAAAAAAGTTTGAAAATAAAATTTAACAAATTCATGCATTCAGATATATTAACATTCCTAACTTTCTTCTAATAAAATCAAATTGTTCTTCACTTAAAGGCTTTGTAAAAATATCAGCTAATTGATGTTTTGTATCAATAAATTATAGGATTACATCATGATTAGTGACATGATCTCGTATAAAGTGATGCCTAATGTCAATATGTTTTGTTCTAGATTGTTAAATGAGATTCTTGGTTAAACATATTGCACTAGTGTTATCACATTTTATGAGGATATTTTTAAGATGAATCTTATAATCCTCTAAAGTATTTTTCATCCACACAACTTGTGCACAGTATGCACTAGCTGCAATGTACTCAGCTTCAGTTGTAGATAATGCAACTAAGTTTTGTTTCTTGGATGACCAAGAAACAAGTGCATGTCCTAAAAATTGACATATTCCGGATGTGCTTTTTATATCTAATCTACATCCATCAAAATCCGCATCAGTATATGCAATTAGTTCAAAGTTCTCGGATTTTAGATACCATAATCTTAGATTAGTGGTACCTTTAAGATATCTAAGTATTCTTTTAACTGCTTTGAGATGAGATATCTTAAGATTAGATTGAAATCTAGCATAAATTCCTACACTAAACATAATATTTGTGTTAGGATCAAGAGCACTAAGAGGGGGGGGGGAATTAGTGCAGCAAAAAACTTTCGTTGGTTTAAAATGATGTTGGTACGATGAAAGCGTTTTTAAAGACAACCGTTTCGAAAAGTTCTTCAACTTAACATCAAACAAAAGTATAGTTGAAGTAAAGCAACGGAGGCAGTTTGCAGTTAAGATAGAGAGCAGAATGTAAATGTAAACCGAGATTTATAGTGGTTCAGTCAATCTTGACCTACATCCACTTTTGGCTTCCTCCTTCGATGAGGTCACCGACGTCCACTAGAGGCCTTCCTTCAATATGCAAAGGCCAACTACCCTTTTACAGCTTTACTCCTTTTGACGAGCTTAGGAGACAAGCCTTACATATTTCCACTCCTCTCTCGAATGATCAAAACTTAGAAGAAAAGAGGGAGAAGAACATCTAGCCTTTTACAACATTTTTAAGCTCTCAAATTCTCAGAATAAATGCAAGCTTTTGGTACCCTTTCATGCAGGAAAGGGTGGGGTTTACATAGGCCCCAACTGGTTTGAATTTGGAGCTCAAAACTGTTATCTCCCGGATTTTCGAGGTCCTGACGGTACCACCGCTAGAACTGGGCGGTACTACCACCTGACACTACTCGGAGATCGAGCTCAGATGGTACCACCGCTTGACAGGGGCGATACCATCACTTGACTTCTCTCGGAGACAGAACTTAGGCGGTATCACCGCTTGATAAGGGCGGTACCACCGCCTGAGTTCGCTCGGAGACCGAGCTCAGGCAGTACCACCACCTGACAGGGGCGGTACCACCGCTTGACTTTCCTCAGAGACTGAGCTTTTGGGTGGTTCCACCGCCGACCAGGAAATCTGGGTCCGAATGGGCTGATCCTTTCAACCAAATTTGGGTCTGTCAAGGGCCCAATTAGCCCCAGATTAAGTTAATGGGATCACCTCCCATTCCTAACTTAATCTTTATGCTAACTATGACATTTAAGACATTAATACTACAACTCATGTTCCGGTGCGTCAATCGCTTCTTCCGCGCGAGCTTCCGACGAACATCCGATGAACCCTCAGCGATGCTCCGGCGGACTTCTAGCAAACTCTTGGACTTGTGACGATCCTCTTGGCGAGTTCCGACAAGCTTCTTTGGCAAGCTCCTGGACTTCTCGGATTTGTTCCCACAGAACCTCCGACGATCATCCGGACTTCCGTCGAACTCTCGAACCCCCAACATGATCTTGGTCTTGACTCTGACGCAATACCTACTGCATGTCTTACTGTCATCGTAGTTAATCCTGCACACTTATCTCAATATATGGATTAGATAATCAAATGACAATTGACTTCATCATCAAAATCCGAGATTCAACAATCTCCCCCTTTTTTATGATGACAATCAATTGATGACGGAGTTAACATTAACTCCCCCTATCTATATGTCATACTTGAGATAAGTCATTCTTGAATTCAAAGACTTTGAATTCAAGAGACATATTGATAAGTTAAGTTCATTTAACCTTATCAATACTCCCATCATGATTCCTATCATGATGTATCTCTCTGAAAATGATGTCAAGGCTTGACATGCATTTTCACGTCTTACATTTTAAATATGAAAGATAGCAAACATAGCAATTCATCATATGGTAAGATATCAACATATAAAATTGTAATGTAAGCTCTTGATATCTTAACATAATACAAACATTTCAAGTGTATAGCAATCATAGCATTTCATCACATGGCAAGATATCAACATTGCAAAATTGCGATGTAAGCTCTTAATATCTTAATACAATGCAAACATTTTAAGTGTATAGTAATTCTATCATTAATTTACCACATATTTTAAGATATCAATATTGTAAAATTATGATGCAAGCTTTTGATATCTTAACATAATGCAAATATGGCAATCATAGTAATTATAGCAATTCTATCATTAATTTACCACATATTTCTCTGATATCTTAACATAATGCAAATATGGTAATTATAGCAATTCTATCATCAATTTACCATATATTTCTGCCCCTTTGTCATCAACAAAAAGGAGAATGATTTAAGCAAATTTTAAGCATAAGTGCGGTAATGATTCATGTCATAAAAAGGTTTATGTCATTTTTCAACAATAAGTGATAGGATACCAATTATACAAATTTTTCAAGCAAACATGACATGAAGATAGCTTTCATTACTTCTTCTTCCCTTTTATTTGTCATTAACGTTTTGCATGAAGAACGAAAGCCATCGTGAACTTACTTGAATGAAGTTAAAATGATAAGAGATTAAACCATATTTCATTTTAAAAATCTTTCTTCATCAAGAAGGAATTCACAAGAAGGAATCATTTCATCAAATCCATTTCTCAAAAAAATATGTTTCACAAGGTAAATCTATGAGAGATGCATTTGTTAATTGATTCTATATATCAAAAAGCAATTATATGAAATAAACTTGATATGAGATAGGCTTATGAAAGCTACATTAAGTCCGGAAGAGAAATAATAAATCATGTATTGTTAAGATCAAGAAAGTCTGAAAGTGAAATTTAACACATTCATTCACTCGGACAAGCTTTTGCTATGGATTTTCAAACACAATCATGAAGGTAAAGCATGCTCATCATCCTGGAAGTTTTGCATCCAAAACACATAATTTCCAACATTTTATTAAGGCATATAATCGTGTAAAATTCTCATCATAGCAATTAAGTGATTGATCATTGAATCAAGAAAGTCCGAAAAATAAATTTAATAAGTTCATGCATTCTGACAAAGTTTTGTAGTACTCAAGGATTAAGAATCCGATGTATGAATGAACCTTCTCAAATCACAATAAGAGTATAACATGCTCATCATGGAAACCAAGACACAAGATTTTCAACTTATAAAGTAAGCATGTTATTGAAGCATTCAATCATGTCAAATTTGTGTAAAATTCTCAACGTGGAATTTAAGTGATCAAGGAAAATCCGAAAATGAGTAGCATAAAGAGATTCAAGGAAAATCCGAAAACGGTGTTCAATTAATATTCCTAACTCTGTATATACTCACCAAATAATACATCAAGTAAAGCATATCAAGGATTACCAATCATCAAGGCAAGGGGCATTGTGATCATGGTGAGTAGTATAAAGAGTTTACAACAACATAATGTTACAACAAGACAAGAAGAAATTGTGTCCACAAATACATGTTCATTCAGGTGGTGGAAAATTAAAATGCCTAAATAAAGATTCAAATTGTCAATGAATTTGCTACAGCTCAGATAGGATTTGATCTTGGCGATGTTCAAGCCGATCTTGTCTTCGTTCAAAGCGATACATCCGAATCCCTATGTCTTCGATAGATGATGCTGGAGCTTGCTCAAATGGATGTGATTCCTTAAAGGGACCAGTTGGAGGAGATTGAGTACCCCTAAAGATTGGTGTTTATGGTTCTAGTTCAAGTTGAGGAGGATCGATTTTTCTAGGCATTCTAACCCACATACAATTTCTAAATATACATCTCATTCGATGAAGTAGATTTTTATTTATTATGCTAAATCTACCTACCTTTATCACCTCTTCGTCGGGTGGTATTGGAATATCGTAGGCATTAATTATTCTAGTGATTATGCCATGATATGGAAGCATCATGTCTTTTTTAGATATTTCTATCATGTTTTGTTGGATAAGGTAACCAAAACAGTTGTTATGTCTTTTCATGATCCAGTACATGGTTCCTAGTTCCATTTGACACACTTCATCATGATGGTATTATTTAGGGAGAATGATACTAATTAGGATATGATGAAGTACTTTGGTGTTTAGTGGTAATAGATGTTCATAGCTTTCAGGAAGTATCACTAAGTTGGGATTATCGAAAATTATTCCTAAGGCATCAACATATGTGGTCCCAACTATTTCATCATCCCATAGGCCTCTAAAATAATGACCTTTATCTTTTACAGGGATGCCTATCATGTCGCAAATGAATCTATCTGTAATGGATATATATTGTCCTAAGAGATAGGTAGACACTCTTTCTTCTTCATCTACATGTAGATTGTTGTAAAACAACCTAACAAGTCTAGGGTAGATGGGTTCGCTTATTTGTATGATTGGGAGTAAATCTAGATTTGAAAACTATTGAATTGTCTCTAAATCACTTAGTTCATTTAGATCAACATACTTTCCCTTATGAATATTTCTAAACTCTATAGAAGCAAATTTTTGGGCATGTAGTTTTGAATCAAAAAGTGTGAAATCAAAGTCTTCTTCTAATCTCCTCTTCCCTTTGTCCCTAGAGGATCTTCTAGAGCCCATAACTACTGCTATTTAGGAAGATATAATGAGCAAGAGCAGATGATACAAAATAGAAATCAAAAGCCTCTTAGAGAATACCTTAGTTGAGATCTTCAAGAGGATGAAGGATTGATTCTTGATCTTGCATGAAATGGGCAGTTTTTGGGCAGCTAAAAGGGAGGAATAGAGGTGGAGGAGAGTTTAAAGCTGCTAGGAGGAGAAGAGAATGAGTTGGAGTCGGTTCTACCATCGGCCCTAGCTCGGGTTTAAAACGAGCAAATTGTGGGCGATGGAACCGTTGGCTGGGCGGTGCAACTGCTTGCCACCCGTGATAGCCGGCGGTGCTACAGCCAACTTGTCACGCCCCGCTGAATTTTTTTTTTTTTTTTTGTATTATAATTCAATAACAATTCATTCCAGGATCCGTTCACACATTTGAGGATACTGAGAAAACATTCAGGTCATTCATATCTATAATTCTCCAATTCATAAAACCTGTGCAGTTTATAATCATACTATAATATCACTTAATGATTCACAAAATCCAAAGCCAACTCAACTAAACCATAACCACATCATAAATCCATAAGCGTAGCAATCTATACAATCACAAAACCAACATGTATTACATGTTTATATCATTACACAGTTTAAACTTTAACATTCCCAAAATCCCAACGCAAGAGGTACTTTCCAAATATTTACAAGATACATCAATCTAGATTTGTCGTTGATACACACAAAAGAACTTATACAATATCAACTTATTAATTACGAAAGATTTGCCCCAAAACCTTCTAGCTTTCCACTTCCTCAACCCAATTCTAGCTTTTCAGTGCATAACAAGCTACCCTGAAAAATTTATATAGCAACGAGGTGAGCATAAAGAGCTCAGCAAGCGACTAACATATCCATGGCGATAGGAGAAGTTCAAGCAGGCTTAGTATCAAGATAACAAAAGTAGAAATACAAGTGTTCATTTGAAGTCATCTCATTTGATATAAAATCACAAAGGTTTACCTCGTTCAAAAACAGGCATTAGACATAACAATAGGAGAAAGGAAATTGGAGCATATCATTGGCATAAGGAGCATATCGATGACATATGATAATTTCAAGGCATAACAAAGACGTAAGGAGCATTTTGGATATCTATGGCATATGAAACAGTTCTGAACATATTAATGGTGAATGAAATGCTTCAGAACGTATCAATAGCATATGGAAATATTTCGGAAGCATAAGAAGCATTTCAGAACATATCAAAGAACAAATATGAAATAGAAGCTCAAACGTCGTACTCTAGCCTAGTGCATGTGAGGATTAACTCAGTGGTGGCTCCACGCCGTGATGAGTTCTCGACTCCATCCACGGGTAGCCCTTTCCTACTCGAGCCCTCTCACCCTGCCTAGTGCGAGATCGGCTCTGAATTTTATATCAAACAGATAGAAGGTGAAGTGGGATCATAACATAATATGGTCCATCCATTTCTGGATGACCACCAAGCATAAGTCTCCCACGTCTGGGAGCTCCATCCACCCACGTCTGAGTGAAGTCAATGGGGCCGACAGAGCAATCGCGGGCTCTGAGCATAACTCCCTTTACCATTTCTGGCAAAGGTTCACAATATCTCACAAGACACCAGAGTACAAAAAGGGTAGTATGAACCATAACATTGACACATATCAGAAGCACATGCGGAACAACGAAGATATGCATGTGCCTTTATCAAACAAGGAAATGCAAACAAAACATTACATAATAAATTTCAGATATAAAATAATTTCAGGATGAACAATACAAGAACTTAAGAGGACTAATATAAAGCTCAATTGAAGAAGAATTTAACAAAAATCATATTTCCAATAGGATGAAAATTGAATAGGCAAAACCCAACAAAGTTTTCAATTATGACAGAATTTGAATGGTACATTTTCTGAATTGTTTGAGTGACCAAGCATGCTCCAAATCACTAAAAATAGGTGTCATTGGAAAGCTGTTTCAATCTATTTTCAAATGAACTCATATTTATAATTTTTTGAGTTCTTAACAGGAAGTTACTACAAATAGATTAAAGGAAGGTCAGAATTGATCATCCCTGTTTTGTAGACTTGATAGAATTGATTTAAACACTAGTTTCAGAAGGCAAACATACTTCAAAATTTCCAACTAGGTGTCAAAAGAAAGTTATGCGAATCTAGTTTCCAAAGAACTAAGCTTTGTATAATTCAGAATTTTCTCTAGAGAGTTATGAGCAATTTAGTAACAGAAGGTCAGATATTTCAGTCCCTATTTTGCAGAATCTGTAGGGTTAATTGAAACAGAAGTTTAGTAGGCATTTAAACTCCAAATCATTCAATCTTAGTGTCAAAATAAAGATATTTGAGTCTACTTTTAAATGGAATAGGTTTTGCCTAAATCAGAGTTTAGTGCTAAAAGTTAGATCCAAAACAATGTATAGAAGTCAGATTACTGAAAAATTTCATATTCATGGCTTTGTATCAAAAGGAAAGAACGGTTTGGTACTAAGCTGAAATATTTTGCATTATGAAGAATTAAAAGGAAAACAGAGATTAGGAATTCTGTAGGAAGAGGTTAGAACACTTGCCTTAAGCAAATTAGATTCCCAAATGGGGGGAGTTGATGCAAAACCTCAATCAAATCTTCTTCTTCAATTCCTCTTCTTCTTCTTCTTCCCTTCTCTTCTTAAACTCACGTTGGATGCAGCATCTGAATGTTACATTTAGTTTCTCCTTTAATCTCTTATTTAATTACTTTTGGTTAACACAAGAGTTGCAAAGTTTCAAGGTGGCAAGCATGCATGAAAAGTGCTAGATGTCATCCTTAGAGCAAACTTAGGTGGCACCATTAGGTTAGCAAATGACACATGTCCACTAAATTTGTTTTTTTTTAACTTAAATCTGGATCTTAAATAAATTATATCAAACTTCTAATATTTACTCTTAGGTCCCTAGCCATAAATATTTAATCATTTAATATAAAATAATTATTAAGTAATCCTTATTTTTTACAAACAAACCTTTTACTAAATTTTCAAAAATGGGGGATGTTACACAACTAGGCGGTGCCACCGCCTATAGGCAGTGAGCACTGCTTTCAGGGCTGTGTGGGATGATGTGGGTGTTTTTAATTTGAAGAGAGTTTTTATTTGTGGAACAATCAACCTTAATTACATAATTATGTAAAAGTTTCCATCACAAGATGAGAAATTTCATACATTCATGATAGATCTTATGAAGTGCATACTCTATGTATAGAGTTTTCGACATGTTCATAACTTATTATGCAAGTTTGTAAGCCTCGCTAGTTCATGATTTATATCATATACAAACTTGGCTTGCAAGACGTAAGTTCATGATTTTGTAAGATATAGTTGGATCCGAAAATAAATGAAGAAGGAATGAATCCGATGAATTCAAAAATCCAGAGGATGTGTGAAGGGGAATTTATGAGTTTCAAAATTTGAGGGATCAAACAGGATTGTATCAGTATCACTCTGTAATTGGTAGTATTAATTCTACAAATCCTTTTTTTGTCATTTTAGCTAGAGAGCATCATGAGTCTTTTTGGATCTCGAGTCATGAATATTTAGTACCCAAAAAGCAAGATTTCAACTCTTGCTCCTAGCTTATGATGATAAATGTTTCTATAAGAAACGATGATTTTTAGGTGCCCATTTAATCTTGGGTGCCTCAAAAACTGATCTAAATTATTTATCATATTGCATGGAATTTATCATGGTTCCTTTAGGAACCCAAATCAATTTGTTTGGACTAACTTTCTTGAATGGACAATGATAAGTTCTATGTCAATGTTTGCAACAAAAGTTGCATTCGTTTTGGTGCGATACATGCAAGATAGGGCCTTTAATAAAGGTGGGTGGATTTTGGTGAGGACTTCTCACAAATCCGATTCCACTTCTTTTAGAAACGTGACCCTTATTTGTAAGGATCATATTTAAAGACTTGCTACCAACCTCGAATTTCTTCAAGGTGTCCTTAAGTAGCAAGTTCTCCTTTTGGAGAGTTTCTAGATCATGGCATTTCATACATGGAGCTAAACTATCATTATATTCAGTTTTTAATTTACTATTATTAATAAGAATATCATGCTCCTTTTTTAACAATTTATATTTTTTACTAATTATTTTACATTCATCAAACAAGTCATGAAAAGCATTTAACAATTCATCATATGATAAATGTGCATCAATTAAATTTGTTACCTCCTCTCCGATGGCCATTAGGGCGTAATAAGAAACTTGCTTCGATGTTGGACTCCTCTTCTTCGGACGCGCTTGAGTCATCCCACGTTACTTTGAGTGCCTTCTTCTTTAGTGTTCTCTTATTGGCTTGGGGACAATCACTTTTGTAGTGTCCCGGCTTCTTGCATTCATAGCAAATAACTTGGTCCTTTTTGGGTTCAAGTATATTTTTAGTTTCATTTTTAAATTTGTTTCTTTTAATAAATTTTTTAAATTTCCTTGTTAGAAGTGTCAAGTGATCGTCAAAGTCCTCATCACTTGAGTTTTCTCTCAGTGTCATATCCTTTATGTTCTTTGGAATGATGTCTTCTTGCTCTTCATGAGCTTTGCAAGTCATTTCGTAGGTCAGTAATGACCCGATTAATTCTTCAAGAGGGAAGTTGTTTAAATCTTTAGCCTCTTGAATAGCAGTGACTTTAGGGTCCCAACTCTTTGGAAGGGATCTTAGAATTTTATTGACAAGCTCAAAATTCGAAAAACTTTTACCAAGTCCTTTTAAACCATTGACGACATCCATGAAATGGGTGTACATGTCGCCTATGGTCTCGCTCGGTTTCATTCGAAAAAGTTCATAAGAATGTACTAAAAGATTGATTTTTGACTCTTTCACTCTACTTGTGCCTTCGTGAGTCACTTCGAGTGTATGCCAAATATCAAATGTAGTTTCACAAATCGAAACACGATTAAACTCGTTTTTATCAAGCGCACAAAATAAGGCATTCATAGCCTTTGCATTAAGAGCGAAAGTCTTCTTCTCCAATTCATTCCAATCGATCATTGGAAGAGAAGACTTTGAAAATCCATTTTCAACAATATTCCAAAGTTCAAAATCCATGGAAATAAGGAAGATCCTCATTCGGGTCTTCCAATAGGTGTAGTCTGTCCCATTAAACATGAGCGGGTGTGTAATAGAGTGATCCTCTTGGTTTCCGGCGTATGCCATCTCTCTTGGGTTTTAATCCGGTTGAGAGTGAACCCCGCTCTAATACTAATTGTTAGGATCAAGAGCACTAAGGGGGGGGGTGAATTAGTGCAGCGAAAAACTTTCGCTGGTTTAAAACGACGTTTGAACAATGAAAGCGTTTTCGATGAAAATTGTTTCGGAAAGTTCTTCAACTTAAGATCAAACAAAAGTATAGTTGATGTAAAGCAACGGAGGCAGTTTGCAATTAAGATAGAGAGCAGAATGTAAATGCACATCGAGATTTAGAGTGGTTCGGTCAATCATGACCTACATCCACTTTTGGCTTCCTCCTCCGATGAGATCACTGACGTCCACTAGAGGCCTTCCTTCAATTGGCGAAGGCCAACCACCCTTTTACAACTTTGCTCTTTTTGACGGGCTTAGGAGACAACCCTTATAGATTTTCACTCCTCTGTTGAAGGATCAAAACTTAGAAGAAAAAAGGGAGAAGAACTTCTAGCCTTTTACAACACTTTTAAGCTCTCAAATTCTCAAAATAAATGCAAGCTTTCGGTACCCTTTCATGGAGGAAAGGGTGGGGTTTATATAAGCCTCAATTGGTTTGAATTTGGAGCTCAAAAGTGTCATGAATTGTTTAATGAATGTAAAACCTTGAGTAAAAAGTATAACGTTTTGAAAAAGGAATATGCTTCTCTTGTTAGCAATTTTGATAAACTAAATATTGAGCATGATGATAGTTTAGATCCCTGCACAAAATGCCATGAAGTAGAAACACTTAGAAACGATAAATTGCTACTCAAAGAAACCTTGGAAAGGTTTGAGATTGGTAGCAAGTCCTTAAATATGATCCTTGCCAACAAGAGTCACGTTCATAGAAAAGGAGGAATCGGATTTGTGAGTAGCTTTCACCAAAATCCAACCACATTTGTTAAAGACCCTACTTTTCATGTTTCACCCCGAAACAAATATAACTTTTATTGCAAATTTGGGCATGCAGCTTATCATTGTCCATTTAGAAAATGTAGTCCACACAAACTGATTTGGGTTCCTAAAGGAACCGTAAAGAACTCCATGCAAAATGATAAGTTAAGCCGATCGATTTTTGAGGCACCCAAGGTCAAATTGGTACCTAAATATCATCCTTTTTGTAGAAACGGTTACCATCACAAGCTAGGAGCAAGAGATGGTACCTTGATAGTGGATGCTCAAGACATATAACCGGAGATGCATCTCAATTCTCTAAGCTCACTAGCCTAGACGAAGGATATGTCACCTTCGGAGACAACAAGGGTAAAATCATTGGCAAAGGAACCATTGGTAACACATCCAACTTTTTTATTGAAGATGTGTTGTTAGTTGATGGCTTAAAGCATAACCTCTTAAGCATTAGTCAAATGTGTGATAAAGGATACATCATTAGATTTTAATCGAATGCTTGCATTATTGAAAAACCACATAAAAACACATCTATGATTGCTCTAAAACAAAATAATATATACACTATCGACATTGATAATCTTTGTAATGAAATATATTTTTCAGTTTTGAATGATGATGCTTGGCTTTGGCATAAGAGATTAGGTCATGCTAACATGAAACTAATCTCTCAAATCTCATCCAAAGAACTTGTAAGAGGGATTCCTTACATTAAGTGTGTTAAAGACAATGTGTGTGATGTATGTCAACAAGGAAAATAAATAAAAGGTAGTTTCAAACTAAAGAACCAAATAAGCACCTCTAGACCATTGCAATTGATCCACATAGACTTGTTCAGACCAATTGCTACGTCAAGTCTAGGAGGTAGCAAATACGCCTTTGTCATTATAGATGATTATAGTAGATACACTTGGACTTACTTCTTGGCACACAAAAATGATTTCTTTAGGTATTTTTATAAGTTTTGAAAACTTGTTCAAAATGAAAAGGGTTTTATGATTTCATCAATTCGAAGTAATCACGGTGGTGAATTTCAAAACCGTGATTTTCAAGAATTTTATGAATCTAATGGATACAACCACAACTTCTCTACTCCAAGAAATCCTCAATAAAATGGAATAGTAAAAAGAAAGAATATAAATTTACAAGAAATGACAATAATCATGTTGAATGAACATAGCGTACCCAAATATTTTTGGGCCAAAGCCGTAAACACGGCATGCTATGTCATGAATAGAGTTCTAGTAAGACCCTCACCAAAACTCCTTATGAGTTGTGGAACAACAAAAAACCCAATTGATCCACAAAGACCCTTACGCACCAATCTACGCATGATGAGGAACACATATTGGGAAATTTACGGATTTTGTTTTATGTTCTTCCGCTGCGCATGTGATGTCACCCCTAGATTTCCCCAAATTTGAGATATCCGCTAGAGCCCCTATCTAATTGGATATCCAATAAGCCCCTAAATTATTAGATCCTATAGATGAGATCCAATAAGAGCCAATGAGAGATTATTGGGTAGAGATCCTCTAATTTAAGAGACTTGAGTAGTTGGATGGAGATCTAGTACTCAATAGGGCAAGATCCATTAAGGTTAAGTTGACAAAGGGCCTCAATAAATAGGAGGGAACTAAAGGGTCATAGGCTAGACCCCTTTTGGCTATCACCCCCTATTCTCCTCTCCCCCTCTCCTCCTCAGCTAGTAGCCCTTATTTAGAGTGTGTGGATAGCAAGAAGGGTCGACCCCTTCTTGATCACGTGGTGCCCGTGGAAAGGAGGATTGTGTAGTGATTCAAGGAGCATCTTCGCAGCCCCTACCATATGAATCATTACTAGAGAGGAGGATAGTTGACCTCTTTCATCCTCTCCCATAGATTTGTAAGTTTTTAGGGATACACGATATCCCTAGGTAACATATCTTTCATATATGCATAATTTTCAATTTTGCAGGTTTTTACGCACCAATCTTCGCAGATGATGAAACCTTCTTTTCCTATGAGAAATTCTAGAATTTTATTTTTCGTTCTTCTGCTGTGCATATGATACTATCCCAGATTTTCCAACAATGGTATAGAGCCAAGTTGCTCATGCGAAAGATTGGTTTATAAACCACATGTGTTGTGTTCAATTGTGTATAATTATTTTTGCACGATTTCTATGATTTTTTATCATCGTTTATAGATCTGGACTGCAACACTTCTCTCTATTAAAAGGTGCTTTAGATCAATCTTTTGTCACCAAAATTGTTGTCATAGAACAGAGGAAAAAGGGCAGCAACTATTGCTGCCCTACAGTTTGGCCGAAGGTTGCTTGCAACCTTGGCTGAGAGCAAACCTTGCCGCTCTTGGCCTGACCAAAGGCAAGAAGGTTTAGAACAATAGGTCTGCTCATGGCCTGGGCATTGGAAGCTCCTGCAACCATGGTTTCCTAGCTACAAGGGGTACCTCTAGTGGCTAGGGTTTCTTAGTCACCAAGGATACCCTAGCCTTGTTGCTAGGGTTTCCTGGCTACAGAGGACTTCTTGGTGTTAGGATCAAGAGCACACTAAGAGAGGAGGGGGGGGGGGGGGCGGGGTGGTGGGGTGAATTAGTGTAGCGGAAAATTTTCTTGGTTAAACCTGATTCCGAAAAATATTTGTTTCAATTCAATCCGTTTCGAAGAGAGATTAAATTTGAAAGCTTTCATAAAAGTACAAAGAGAAGATTAAGAAGGCTTGCAGTAATTCAAATTGCACAAATGAAAAGCAAATCAGAATTTAGAGTGGTTCGGTCATTGTGGCCTACATCCACTTTCGGATTACTCCTTCGTCGAGGTCACCGGCATCCACTAAAGGCCTTCCTTCAATAGGCAAAAACCAACCACCATTTACAACACTTTCTCCTTTTTACGGGCTTAGGAGACAACCCTTACAAGTTTCACACCTCACTTGAATGATTTCAACACTTCGAAAGGGAGGAGGACTCTAGCACTTTTACAACCCTTTAACAATTCAAAGACTCAAGATTATGCCAATACTTTTCGTGCCCTTTTATGTAGAAAAGGGTGGAGTTTTTATAGGCCCCATTGGCTTCAAAATTGGAGCCAAAAATTATCACATCCACGGATTTTGGGGTACTGGTGGTACCATCGCCATTATTGGGTGGTACTACTGCCTGTAGTCTGACACTGAATGGTTGTTAGAACCCTTGCAAATTCTAAACTTGGGTTTGATCTCTTTAGGGGATCGGCCTCTTTGGAACTCTATAGGGATTCCTCCCTCCAAGTTGCTGCTCAAAGGCTGCAGAAAAGATTCATCTATTGCTTATGAAAAGAGGAGGAATACATGACTATTTATAGGGCTTCTAAACCCTAACTCCTAATAGGACTCCTACTCAAGACTCCTACTTCTAACCAACTCCTAATAGGACTCCTACTCAAGACTCATATTCCTTTACAACTCCTAATTCTTCTCTAAGAAACAATCTCCTAACCCTAGCCGGCCTCTTCACCTCTTTAATAGGGGGGTCGGCTTAGGTAGGTTTTACATGAATGTCCCTCTCAATTAGGACTCTCCAAGCTAGAGTCCTAATAGACCCGCCCTCTTCAAATCAGCCTTGTCCTCGAGGCTGATGATTCATGAATTCTGAGAATTTGATCTTCAAGTCATCATAGTTTTCCCAAGTGGCATCTTCGATTGGTAGGTTCGCACACTATATTAGCACTTCATTAGTGGGTTGTTGTCGTCGAGTCATGATCCATCGATCAATAATGGCATTTGGCTGGGTTTGGAGTTCTCCTTGAGTAGTTATATTTGGTGGATGGCCTTTGGCTATCTCCAAGCACCTATTTATAACTTTCGTTTGGCCGTTGGTTTGTGGGTGATATGCTGTACTCTTTTTCAATTTAGTACCCTACATATGGAATAACTTTGTCCAAAATCTGCTCGTGAAGATGCAAGTAGAATTTGTCACAAGCACAATGCATCCCTTATAGCGTAATTCTTTTGAGTCTCAATTGTAATGAGCCACAGAGCTTGGTGCTTCTTCCAATTTTTTTATGATCTTATTGGTCTCCAAATCTTCTTGCCATTCCATCTTAATATCCTCAAGGAAGTCACTAGTTGAAAGTGAAATGACCAAAAATTCAGCTTGCATAGGTAGCCGTAAAAGCGCATCTACAACAACATTCTCTTTTCCCTTTTTATAAGTTATTTCATAATCATATCCAAGAACCTTTGTTACCCATTTTTGCTGCTCGGGGGAAGATATCTTCTGCTCCAAGAGATATTTTAGGCTTTTATGGTCGGTCTTGATTTGAAAGCATCGCTTGATCAAGTACGATCTCCACCTCGTTGCTACGTGCACAATGGCAAGCATCTCCTTATCATATGTTAACATGTTTTGATCGGGGCGAGACAATGCCTTGCTAATGTATGTGAGTGTTCGACCATCTTGCATGAGAACGTCTCCCATTCTGTCTCCAGATGCATCGGCCTCAATGATGAAGGGTCGGTTGAAATCTGGTAGCGCTAGCACCGGCATCGTCGTCATGGCTACCTTAAGTTTGTCGAAGGCAGCGGAGGCTTTGTCCGACCATTGGAATGTATCATTTTTTAGTAGAGAAGTGAGTGGTGCACTAATATTTCCATAGTTTTTCACGAACTTACGGTAGTAGCTTGTTAAACCCAGAAAGCCATATAGCAATTTTATGTTCCTCGGGGTAGGTCAGTTTTGCATTGCTCCAATTTTGAAGGGGTCCACAGTCACACTTTCCTCTGATATGATATGCCCAAGATATTCCACCTTTTATTGAAGAAAGCAAAAATTCATAGTATTCGTTGTGTGTTCGAAAGGCGATTTTCAGTATGACTTCTTTGTACACTCATATTTGATGATACCTAGATCGAAGGTCCAGCTTTGTGAAGACTTGTGCTCCCTTTCATCTAACAATTCATCTACTACTGGAATAGGGTATTTATCATTGATGGTTATGCCATTGAGAGCTTGGTAATCAATGCATATTCGTCATGTTTCGTCCTTCTTGCATACAAGTAGCACCGGTGAAGAGTATAGGTTGCAACTTGGCCGAATAACTCCTGTTTCGAGCATCTCTTTTACAATCATTTTTATTTCATCCTTCTGGAGATATAGATACTGATATGGCCGAGTATTTGCTGGAGGTTTTCCTGAAAGAATCGTTATATAATGATCATGCCAATGGGTAAGAGGTAGGTTGTGTGGTTCGTCAAATATATCTGAAAATTCAGCAAACAAAGGAAGTAGGTTTGGATCTTCAAATTCTATTGGCTCTCCCTTAGTTTGCTGCTCAAGTTGTATCAAAAAGCCGCTGCATGCTTTATGCAAAACCTTCTCCATTTGTTGTGTGCAAATCATCGTTATATCGCCCCCACGTTTCCCGTTCAGTATCACTTGTTTCTCCTTACTGTAAAATTTCATAATTAGTTGCATAAAATTCCAAGAAATATCACCTAATGTCGTCAACCATTTAATTCTGAGCATGGCCTTATGATCATCAAGAGGGAGAAGGAAGAAATATGCAATTATCTCTTGGTAAGGCCTCATGATCAGCAATAGTTTCACTTGCGGGCGCCTACGATCATACTTCAAAATCCATCCATCGGCGACCTTAACGTCAAACCTGTTGCAATTCTCGATAGGTAAAGCCATCTGGACAGCAACCTTACTATTTAGAAAGTTATTAGTACTGCCCGTGTTGATGAGAATAGTGATCGGTTGTTGTTTGAGAAGGCCTCCAACTTTCATCATTTGCGGGTTTGAGTAACCGGCTAGTGCATGTACCGTAACTTCGGTCGGTTGTGGCTCTTCTTCTGCATTTTCTTCTTCATGTTCAAGGCTTTCTTCTAAATGTTCAATGACCTCTTCTTCTATTGGTTCAATCATAAGAAGTCTCCCTTTACTACAGCGATGCTCATGGCTCCACGGCTTGTCGCAATGCTAACATAACCCCTTCGCATATCGTTCCCGAAGCTCTTCTCTTATTAACCTCTTTGGTGTAAGGACTCGGTCGATAGTAGGGGGGGCTGAGGGCTTCAATATTGCTAGTTGAGGAGCGACCCTAGTCCTCCAAGCTTCATGGTTCAATTGCTCCTCTTGATGTCGTGCGAAAGATATGGCTGTCATAAGCATGTACGGTTGTCGCGCTTTAACTTCTCCTCGGATCTCCGGCTTCAAGCCCTCAATGAAGGTCCTCAATAGCTGTTTTTGAGACCAATTATAAGTTTAATTAGATAACCTTTCAAACTTGGTTTGGTACTCCTGAATGGTGGAGGTTTGTCGGATCATTGCTAGTTGTCCGTCAATATTCTCGTAATCGGTTGGTCTAAAGCAGATCAGCAGTCCTTCTTTGAATTGTCGCCATGAAAGGACTTCATAAGTGTGTTCAAACCAGTCAAACCACTATATGGCATCCCCTTCAAGACGTATAGCTGTAATTTTCACCGTAGATGCATCAGCGGTTTTGTGGTACCGAAAATATCGCTCCGCACGTGAAATCCAACCAATCAGGTCTCCTTCTTCCCATCTAGGGAAGTTCAATCTCATGCGTAGATAGTTGGGGTCGGTCATAGAGCCTCCCCTCTCTTGGAAGTCATATTTTCGAGCTTGGTGCGATTGGTTAGAGCTCTCTCCTTGATGTGATTTCTTCGGGCTTAGTGCTCGGCCCAATTAGAGTTCAGTAAAGAGCGTCCAAATCTTATCCTCCATTCGCACCTCCAAGGCTTTGAATTTAGCATTGATTGCCTCCTTAGAAGCCATAGTATATGTCTCTAAATCTGTGATGTTAAGATCCCTCTTTTGTTGTTGGGTTAAAGGCATGTATAGGTTGAGAGAAGTGATGGTCGAAAGGGTTGGTGGATTGGTCAATGTAGGTTGCGGATTAGGCTTATTTTGTGACTATTTTGGGTGCAGTTTAAGGGTGTGGTTTAGTGAAATTTTAGGGCTGTGGATGAAAGTTTTGGATCGGTGGTAGATGGCAGCAAATGTTTGATAGAAATCAGTGGAAGTTGCAGCAAGTATGTGCTATCTTGTAAGAGTAGAATTGTCGTCGAAGAAACAACGATTTCTCGATGTAATTTCCACCAAAAACTTGAGAGAATTCAGGAGGGAATTGATAGCAAAATCACAGTTTATATGACAGCAAGGATGTCTAATTTAATCAAGAAAATTTCGACAGTATAACAGCAAGGAAATTGGTGCAAGTTGTGATTGCAGAATTCTCGTCGAAATTTTTCACCGGTTTACGACAAAAATTTACAGCAACACAAAATCGTTTTTAGAGATGAATTCCTTAATAGATCAATCTTAAATGGAAGTCAAGATGATCTATGAAGTGTATAAGAAATTTCATTGAAAAAAGATTGTAAATAGATGGGTTAAGGCAACAATATGCGGCTAAAATTTTCTGCAACACATATTTTTAAGTATAGCAGATTGGACGTAAAAGATTAGTGGTTTATATTGAGAATTTTTTGATGAAACCAAAGGGAAATCCACTGTTAGGAAGTGTCAAAGATATCATAAAAATTTCGTAGAGATTTGGATAGAAACAATGTAGTATCAAGATCAAACAAACAGTGCTATGCAGCTGAAATTTTACAGTGCAGATTTTCAAGTATAGCAGATTAGGAGTAAAATATCAATAGTTTATATTGAGAATTTTTTGATAAAACTAAAGGAAATCTGCTGTTAGGAAATGTCAAAGATGTCATAAAAATTTTGTAGAGATTTGGATAGAAAAAACATAGTAGCAAGATCAAACAGATGGTGCTAAACGGTTGGAATTCTGCAATGTATCTTTCGTCGTAGAGATGAAAACTTTATGACGAAAAGTTTATGCAGCAATATGGGAATAATTTTTTTGGGATTTTCAAATAAGGATAACTAAATTGCAGCAGCAGTAAGGTAGGAAACCAGAACCTGATACAATTCATGGGGAGATCAAAGGGTGATCCGTGGTGGTAGAGAAGACGGCGAAATTTGGCGACGATCTTTTAAACAATTGTGGGAATTGCTTTGGGCGGTTGTGGAGGGTTGATGGATGGCTGTGGAAGGGCAGCAAGATGCCAAGAACGTTACTCTGATACCAGGTGTTAGAACCCTTGCAGATTCTAAACTTGGGGTTGATCTCTTTAGGGAATCGACCTCCTTGGAACTCTATAGGGGTTCCTCCCTCCAAGTTGCTGCTCAAAGGCTACAGAAAAGATTCATCTATTGCTTATGAAAAGAGGAGGAATACGTGACTATTTATAGGGCTTCTAAACCCTAACTCCTAATAGGACTCCTACTCAAGACTCCTACTTCTAACCAACTCCTAATATGACTCCTACTCAAGACTCCTATTCCTTTACAACTCCAAATTCTTCTCTAAGAAACAACCTCCTAACCCTAGTCGACCTCTTCACCTCTTTAATAGGGGTCAGCTTATGTAGGTTTTACATGAATGTCCCTCTTAATTAGGACTCTCCAAGCTAGAGTCCTAACAACGATACCACTACCTGATAAAGCTCGGAGACCTAGCTCTGGTGGTACCAGCGCTGGCAGCATTAACTGCTTGCGGTACCACCGCCTAGACCACTTGGGAGAGTGGGTCTCCCAAGCGGTGCCATCGTCGGTCATATATTTAGGGGTTTAATGGGCTATTCAATCCGACCTAATTCAGCCCTGTTAAGGGCCCAATTGGCCTCTAATCAAGTTCGTGGGATTACCTCCCAATTCTAACTCAATGTACTATCTAACTACAATAAGTAAGACATAATCAAAGCACTCTTGTCTGGTACATCAATTGCTCTTCCGGCGAGCTTCCGGTGATCTTCCGACGAACTCTCGACAATGTTCCAGCAGACTCCCAACAAGCTCCCAGACTTTATGACGATCTTCTTGGTGAGTTCCGACGAGTTTCTTTAGCAAGCTCCTGGACTTCTCAGTTGGTTCTGGTAGAACTTCCGACGAACGTCCGGACTTCCGACGAACTCTTGAACTTCCAACGAGAGCTCGATCTTGACTCCGGCACAACACTTGCTTTATGTCTTACTGCTATCGTAGTTAATCCTGCATACTTTTCTCAACATATAGATTAGATCAAATAATTAATAATTAATTTTATTATCAAAATCCAAGATTCAACAATCTCCCCCTTTTTGATGATGACAATCAATTGAAGATGGTGTTAACCTTAACTCCCCCTATGTATATGCCATACTTGAGAAAATACATTCTCGAATTCAAGGCTTTTGAATTCAAATATCAAACTGATAAGTTAAGTTCATTTAATCTTATCAACATGCATATCATGATACTTATCATGATTTACCAATTCAAAATATGATGCTTCGTACTTGTGAAAATGATGTTAATACATAACATTCAATTTTAGGTCCAATGATAATCAATCATTATTTACGAATTTCGAATATGAATTTAAACAAGATGACAATTCTTGATAAAAGATAATATTTCATCAATCCATGGCAAGATATCAATTGTAAATAGCAAGTTGAGCTTATGATATCTTAACATAATGAAAGATATTTATCAAGTATCTACAATGCAATACATTTTACACATTGTTTAATATGTCAAGTTGTCATCAATTTGTCATATTTCTCCCCCTTTGTCATCAATAAAAAGGAGAACAATTCAGCAATGCAAGTGTGGTAAAAATTCAAGCAAGTTTCACAATGAATTTATGCAAGCACTAAATGAAGCCAAGCAAAACATTTTTATTCAAGGGATTTTTGGTTCTTTTTTAGTTATGCAAGTCTCTTTCTTCCTTTGTCATAAGAACAAGAAAAGGAAGAAGGGTAAGGAAGGAATCCATGAAGACCCAAATTCATGAAAGGATTTGAACTATGTTAAAAATAATAAATGAGTTTTATTAAATCATGCTTCAATTTTAAGAATGAGAAGTAAGGTAGAGTTCATGAGAAAGGATAAAAAAAAGAAGATCCATGAATACAATCCATTTCTCAATAAGAATTCATAATAGTGAAATCCATGAAAGATGCATTTGTCAATAAGTTTAATGGGTGAAGGGACTAAGTGGATCAAACATCATTACATGATGGAGCAAGGGTATGGAATAAACTTGATACGGCATAAATACATGAATGCTCCATTCATGAAATACATAAAGATAGTCCGAAAAAAATTAACAACTCATGCATTTGAACATTTTAACATGCCTATTTCTCTTCTAATGAAATCAAATTGTTCTTCATTTAAGGGTTTTGTAAAGATATCGGCCAATTAATGTTTTATATCAATGAATTCTAAAATTACATCAAGATTATTAACAAGATCTCGTAGAAAATGATGCATAATGTCAATATGTTTAGTTCTAGAGTGTTGAATGAGATTTTTTGTTAAACATATTATACTTGTGTTATCACATTTTATGAGAATATTCTTAAGATAAATTCTATAATCTTCTAATGTATTTTTCATACATACGACTTATGCATAACATGCATTAGTAGCTATGTATTCGGCTTCGGTTGTAGATAGTGCAACCGAGTTTTGTTTCTTAGAAGACCAAGAGACAAGTGCATGACCTAAGAATTGACATGTTTCAGATGTTATCTAATCTACATCCACCAAAATCCGCATCAGTATAAGCAATTAACTCAAGGTTTTCAGATTTTGGATACCATAATCCTAGATTAGTGATTCCTTTAAGATATCTAAATATTCTTTTAACTACTTTAAGATGAGATAGCTTAGGATTAAATTGAAACATAGCACAAAGTCCTACGCTAAACATGATATCCGGTCTTGTTGCGGTGAGGTATAGTAAACTACCGATCATACCTCTATAAGCTTTTTGATCAAAGCTTTCTCTACTTTCGTCAATGTCTAACTTAGTGGAGATACTCATAGGAGTATTGATAGCCTTTAAGCTATCCATATTAAACCATTTTAGCAAGTCTAATGCATATTTTATTTGACTAAGAAAAGTACCATTACTAAGTTGTTTGATTTGTAAGCCTAAAACGAAGGTTAGTTCCCCCATCAAACTCATTTCAAATTCTAGACTCATACTCTTTGCAAATAATTCACATAAAGATTCATTAGTAGACCCAAAAATGACATCAACAACATAAATTTGAATAATAAAAAAATTATTTTTAAATTTTTTAATAAATAATGTGGTATCAACCTTGCCTTTAGAAAAATTATTTTGTATAAAAAAGGAGCTAAGTCTCTCATACCAAGCTCTTCGGGATTGTTTCAATTCATAGAGATTTTTAGTCAATTTAAACATATGATTAGGAAAATTATTATTCCCAAATCCGGGAGGTTGTTCAACATAAACTTCTTTGAAAATAAAGCTATTAAGAAAAACACTTTTAACATCCATTTGAAATAACTTAAAATTATTACTACTAGCATTGACAAGGAGCATCCTTATGGCTTCTAATCGAGCCATACGAGCAAAGGTTTCTTCGTAATCGATACCTTCTTCTTGGTTGAAACCATTGGCCACTAATCTAGCATTGTTTCTAACCACGATACTAAATTCATCTTGCTTGTTTCTAAAGACTCATTTAGTACTAATAACTAAATGGTTATTTGGCCTTGGAATAAGCTTTCACACCTTATGTCTCTCAAATTGGTTCAACTCTTCTTGCATTGCGATAACCCATGAATCATCTTTCAAGGCCTCATCAATGCATTTAGGTTCAATTTGGGAGAGAAAAATGGTGTTGACACAAAAACTCTTAAAATAAGAATGAGTTTGAACCCTCTTTGATGTATCTCCTATGAATAGCTCCTTAGGATGAGTATCTATATACTTCCATTCCTTGGGTAAGGATGTTTCGAAATAACTTTAAAATATGAGTATCAACAAAATAACTTATTGACAAATGCATCTTTCATGTATTTCACTATTATGAATTCTTATTGAGAAATGGATTGTATTCATGGATCTTCTTTTTTTATCCTTTCTCATGAACTCTACCTTACTTCTCTTTCTTAAAATTGAAGCATGATTTAATAAAACTCATTTATTATTTTTGACATGGTTCAAATCCTTTCATGAATTTGGGTCTTCATGGATTCCTTCCTTACCCTTCTTCCTTTTCTTGTTCGTATGACAAAGGAAGAAAGAGACTTGCATAACTAAAAAAGAATCAAAAATCCCTTGAGTAAAAATGTTTTACTTGCCTTCATTTATTGCTTGCATAAATTCATTGTGAAACTTGCTTAAATTTTTACCACACTTGCATTGTTGAATTGTTCTCCTTTTTGTTGATGATTTAGGGGGAGAAATATGGCAAATTGATTACAACTTGACATATTAAACAATGTGTAAAATGTATTGCATTGTAGATACTTGATAAATGTCTTTCATTATGTTAAGATATCATAAGCTCAACTTGCTATTTACAATTGATATCTTGCCATGGATTGATGAAATATTATCTTGTAACAAGAATTGTCATCTTGTTTAAATTCAAATTCGAAATTCATAAATAATGATTGATTTTCATTGGACCTAAAAATGAATGTCATATCTTAACATCATTTTCACAAGTATCAAGCATCATATTTTGAATTGGTAAATCATGATAAGTATCATGATATGCATATTGATAAGTTTAAATAAACTTAACTTATCAATTTGATACTTGAATTCAAAGGCCTTGAATTCAAGAATGTATTTTTTCAAGTATGGTATATAGATAGGGGGAGTTAAGGTTAACTCTGTCTTCAATTGATTGTCATCATCAAAAAAGGGGAGATTGTTGAATCTTGGATTTTGATAATAAAATTAATTATTAATTATTTGATCTAATCTATATGTTGATAAAAGTGTGCAGGATTAACTACGATAGCAGTAAGACATAAATCAGGTGTTGTGCCGGAGTCAAGATCGAGCTCTCGTTGGAAGTTTAAGAGATCGTCGGAAGTCCGGACGTTCGTCGGAAATTCTGCCGGAACCAACCGAGAAGTCCAAGAGCTTGCTAACGAAGCTCATCGGAACTCGCCAAGAAGATCATCGTAAAGTCTGGGAGCTTGCCGGGAATCCACCGGAAAATTGTCAAGAGTTCATCGGAAGATCACCGGAAGCTCACCGGAATAGCAATTGACGTACCGGAACAAGAGTGCTTTGATTGTCTTACTTATTGTAGTTAGATAGTAGATTGAGTTAGAATTGGGAGGTAATCCCACAAACTTAATTAGGGGCCAATTGGGCCATTAACAGGGCTGAATTGGGTCGGATTGAATAGCTCATTAAACCCCTAAAAATAAAGCCGACGATGGCACCGCTTGGGAGACCCACTCTCCCAAGTGGTCTAGGCGATGGTACCACAGGCAGTTAATCCTGCCAGCGATGGTACCGCCAGAGCTTGGTCTCCGAGCTCTGGCAGGTAGTGGTACTGCCCAGTGTCAGACTGTAGGTGGTAGTACCGCCTAGTAATGGCGGTGGTACCGCTAGTACCCCAAAATCCGTGGATGTAATAATTTTTTGCTCCAATTTTGAAGCCAATGGGGTCTATAAAAACCCCACCCTTTTCTACATAAAAGGGCACGAAAAGTATTGGCATAATCTTGAGTCTTTTAATTGATAAAGAGTTGTAAAAGTGCTAAAGTCCTCCTCCCTTTCTAAGTGTTGAGATCATTCAAGAGATGTGTGAAACTTGTAAGAGTTGTCTCCTAAGCCCGTGAAAAGGAGAAAGTGTAACATCCCCCATTTAAAAAAAAAAATTAGTAAATGCTTGTTTGTAAATATGAGGATTATTTAAATAATTTTTTTTATTAAATAATATTATATTAAAGTTTATGACTAAGGACCTAAGAGTAAATAATAAAATTTTGATATGATTTATAGAATATTCAGAATTGAGTAAATAAAAATAAAATAAAATAAAATGGAGGACATGTGTCATTAACAAGGATGAGTCACTTGTATTTATTCTAAAGTTGACACCTAAACCCCCATGCATGCTTGCAACCTCACTATTTTAGCATGAGCCAAACCTAAGTAATTTAAAGCACCATTAAAAAGAAACTTTGCAGCCAACGTTAGTTTGAGAAGAAGAAGAAGGAGAAGAAGAAGTGGAAACTTTGTTTGAGGTTTTGCATCAACTCCCTATATTTGGGAATCAAACTCATCTAAGGCAAGTGTTCTAACCTCTTCCTACAGAATTCCTAATCTCTGTTTTCCTTTTAATACTTCATAATTCAAAATATTTCAGCTTAGTACCAAACCTTTCTTTCCTTTTGATACAAAGCCATGAATCTGAAATTTTTCGGTAATCTGACTTCTATACATTATTTTGGATCTAACTTTTAGCACTAAACTCTGATTTAGGCAAAGCCTAATCCATTTGAAAGTAGACTCAAATATCTTTATTTTGACACTGAGATTGAATTATTTGGAGTTTAAATGCCTACTAAGACTTCTGTTTCAATTAACCCTACAAATTCTGCAAAATAGGGACTGAAATTTCTGACCTTCTGTTACTAAATTGCTCATAACTCTCTAGTGAAAATTCTGAATTATGCAAAACTTGGATCTTTTGAAACTAGATTCGCATATCTTTCTTTTGACATATAACTTAGTAATTTTGAAGTACGTTTGCCTTCTAAAACATATGTTTAAATTGACTCTATCAATTCTGCAAAACACAGATGATCAATTCTAACCTTCTATTACTAAATTGCTCATAACTCTCTAGTGAAAATTCTGAATTATGCAAAACTTAGTTCTTTGGAAACTAGATTCGCATATCTTTCTTTTGACATATAATTTAGAAATTTTTAAGTATGTTTGCCTTCTGAAATATCTGTTTAAATTGATTCTATCAAGTCTGCAAAACAGGGATGATCAATTCTGACCTTCCTTTACTCTATTTGTTGTAACTTCCTGTTAAGAACTCAAAAAATTATAAATCTGAGTTCATCCGAAAATAGATTGATACAGCTTTCCAATGACATCTATTTTTAGTGATTTGGAGCATGCTTGGTCACTCAAACAATTCAGGAAATGTACCATTCAAATTCTATCAGAATTGAAAACTTTATTGGGTTTTGCCTATTCAATTATCATCCTATTGGAAATTTGATTTCTACTAAATTCTTCTTCAATTGAGAATTATACTAGTCCTTTGAAATTCTTGTATTGTTCATCCTAAAGTTGTTATATATCTGAAATTTATTATGTAATGCTTTGTTTGGATTACCTTGTTTGATAAAGGCACATGCATATCTTCGTTGTTCCGCATGTGCTTCTGATATATGCCAATGTTATTGTTCATACTACCCTTTTTGTACTCTGGTGTCTTGTGGGATATTATGAACCTTTACCAGAAATGGTAAAATGAGTTATGCTTAGAGCCCGCGATTGCTCTACCGGCCCCATTGACGTCACTCAGACGTGGGTGGATGGAGCTCCCAGACGTGGGAGACTTATGCTTGGTGGTCATCCAGAAATGGATGAATCACATTATATATGTGGTCCCACAGCGCCCTCTATGTTTATTGATATGATATCCAAAGCTTTGTTTATGAGTTCATATTATGCTTTGGATAAAAATGGAATGCATGCTACATCAAAAATGACATACAAGCTTGTATTTATTATTCGGTTCACTTGTTATACTTTGAAGTGTTTCGTTTGTCATTATTATGCCCCCAAACACTCTTACGCCTTTGATATGCGCCTAAATGCTTCATGTGTCATTTGATACATGCCTAAATATTTCTTTTGCCAATGAAATGCTCCAATTTCCCTTCTCCTATTGTTATGTCTAATGCTTATTTTTTAATGAGGTAAACCTTTGTGATTTTATATCAAATGAGATGATTTCAAATGAACACTTGTATTTCTACTTTTGTATCTTGATACTAAGCCTGCTTGAACTTCTCCTATCGCCATGGATATGTTAGACGCTTGCTGAGCTCTTTATGCTCACCCTGTTGCTATATAAATTTTTCAGGGTAGCTTGTCACGCACTGAAAAGCTAGAATTGGGTTAAAGTAGTGAAAGGCTAGAAGATTTTTGAGCTAATCTTTGTTGGATGATAGGTTTTTGTTGTATAGTATACTTTACTTCTGATGTAATGTTAAGGATCTATCGATACTTATGTGTTATAAAAGTTTAAAGGACCGCTCATGTGTATGAAATGATTAGTTTAAGTTGTATAAGGATAAGAACTCATGGTAAATAATTATCTTTTTTGTGATTGTATATATTTCTATGATTATGGATTTGTGTTGTGGTTGATGTTTAGTTGAGTTGTCTTTAGATTTTGTAAATCTTTGAGTGCAGTGGATTATGATTTATGTAACGTACAGGTTTATGAATTGTGAAAATTAATTTTGAATGATTCTTAGTATCCTCAAATTGTTAGATTGGATCCTGGATTGAATTGATGATGAATTATAATATTATTGATTTTAGACAGGGTCACACCTCCTAAATGTGATAATTCGAGGGGGCGTGACAGAAAGCATTGTAAATGGTGGTTGGTCTTTGCCTATTGAAGGAAGGCCTTTAGTGGATGCCGGTGACCTCGACGAAGGAGGAATCCGAAAGTGGATGTAGGTCACAACGACCGAACCACTCTAAATTCTGGTTTGCTTTTCATTTGTGCAATTTGAATTACTGAAAACCTTCTTAATCTTCTCTTTGCACATTTACAAAAGCTTTCAAATTCAATCTCTCTCCGAAACGGATCGAATCGAAACGAATATTTTTCGGAATCGGGTTTAACCAAGAAAATTTTCCGCTACACTAATTCACACCCCCCCCCCCCCCCCACCCCCCCCTCTCTTAGTGCGCTCTTGATCCTAACACCAAGGAGTCCTCTATAGCCAGGAAACCTTAGCAACAAGGGCTAGGGTCTCCTTGATGACTAGGAAACCCTAGCCACAAGAGGTACCCCTTGTATCTAGGAAACCATGGTTGCAGGAGCTTCCAATGCCTAGGCCATGAGCAGACCTATTGTTCTAAACCTTCTTGCCTTTGGTCAGGCCAAGAGCGGCAAGGTTTGCTCTCAGCCAAGGTTGCAAGCAACCTTCGGCCAAACTGCAGGGCAGCAATAGTTGCTGCCCTTTTTCCTCTGTTCTGTGACAACAATTTTGGTGACAAAAATTTATCTAAAGCACCTTTTAATAGAGAGAAGTGGTGCAGTCTAGATCTGTAAATGACGACAAAAAATCATAGTAATTGTGCAAAAATAATTATACATAATTGAACACAACACACGTGATTTATAAACCAATCTTTCACATGAGCAACTTGGCTCTGATACCATTGTTGGAAAATCTGGGAAAGTATCATATGCACAGCAGAAAAACAAAAAATAAAATTCTAGAATTTCTCATAGGAAAAGAAGGTTTCATCGTCTGTGAAGATTGGTGCGCAAAAACATGCAAAATCGATAATTATGCATATATGAAAGATGTGTTACCTAGGGATATCGTGTATCCCTAAAAACCTATAAATATATGGGAGCGGATGAAAGAGGTCAACTATCCTCCTCTCTAGTGATGATTCACATGGTAGGGACTACGAAGATGCTCCTCGAATCGGACGAAGCATCGAGGGACCAATGACATGCCGGACAACATAATTAATGCTTAGTATTAATTGTCTAGATCGAAGTGTGTTTTACATGTGCAAGATTAACTACGATAGCAAGGCATAAAGCAAAATGAAGTCCCGGAGTCAAGGACACGATTTCGTTGGGAGTTCGAGAGTTTGTCAGAAGTTCGGACATTCATCGGAAGTTCTATCGGAACTAGCCGAGAAGTCTCGAAGCTTGCTAGAGAAGCTCATCGGAACTCGCCAAGAAGATCGTCATGAAGTCCAAGAGCTTGCCAGGAGTCTGTTGGAACATTACCGACAGATTGTCGGAAGTTCACCGGAAGATCGTCGGAAATTCGCCAAAAGAAACCAAGACTTACGGACTTGTTTAGCTTAAGTATGTCTTAGATTTCGTAGTTAGTACGTAATTGGATTTGAAATTGGGCCAACCCAATTATGGGCCAATTGGGCCCATGTAAGAACTATGTTGGGCCCAATGAAAGGGCCCAAACAATACCCCAAGAGGTGACACCATTGTGGCACAGTCTCCGAGAGGTTGCAGGCGGTGGTACCGCCAGTCTGGGCGATGGTATAGCCCAGTGTCAAGCGGTGGTACCACCCGGTGCAGTGTCAGTGTCAGACTAACACTGGCGGTGGTACTGCTCGGACCTAGGAAACCCGGGATGAGATGTTTTTAGGCTCCAAGTTTGAATCAACTTGAAGCTTATAAATACCCCTCTCATCCTTGGTTAAATACACAAGCACAGAGAGTTCAAAAGTGAAGAAACGCTGTTGCAATCACTTGAGAAATCCCCTCCTCTAAGTCTAAGTTTAGAATTCTTTTTAGGAGTAAGTGCTTGTAAGGGTTGTCTCCTAAACACGGTAAAAGGAGAAGAGGGTTATAAGAAGGAGGTTAATCTTCACCTATTAAAGGAAGATCAATAGTGGATGTCGGTGGCCTCGACGGAAGAGGAATCGGCGGAGTGGATGTACATCACGACGACCGAATCACTATAAAATCTGGTTTATATTTCCTTCTTGCAATTTACATTAACTACAAACTACCTTCAATACTTATACAAACCCACTTTCAAGTTAAGTTTCCGAAATCATTTTTCAACGTATGAAGAATTTTTTGTAACCGACGTGATTTTACCACTGCACTAATTCACCCCCCTCTTAGTGCCGACCTCGTTCCTAATAATTGGTATCATAGCCTCGTGATTTCTCATTTGGTTTAACACCCAAGAGAAATGGCTCTTTTTGGCTTTCAAGAGGGTCACTCTCTCATTCGTCCTTCCTTTTTCAATGGGACAGACTACACTTATTGGAAAACTCAAATGAGAGTTTTCTTACTTTCATTGAATCTTGATTTATTGCACATAGTCGAATTTGATTTTCAAAGGTCTTCTCTTCCAATGAACAATTGGAATGATTTAGAGAAGAAGACTTTTTCTCTAAATGCAAAGGCTATAAATGCCTTATTTTGCGCCTTAGATAAAACTAAGTTTAATCGGGTTTCTATGTACGAAACGGCTTACGATATTTGGCACACTCTTGAAATCATACACGAAGGCACTACTAGAGTTAAATATTCTAAAGTCAATCTTTTAATGCACGATTTTGAACTTTTTCATATAAAACTAAGCGAAACCGTTGTTAACATGTACACTTGTTTTACGGATGTCATCAATGGTTTAAAAGCCCTTGGTAAAAGCTTTTTGAATTTTGAACTCGTTAACAAGATTTTAATATCTCTATCTAAAAATTGGAATTCGAAAGTAACGGCAATATAAGAATCAAAAGATTTAAACTATTTTCCAATTGAAGAACTAATTGGGTCTTTAATGACAACCGAAATGACTAATGTAGCACTTGACAAACATGAGAACCACCTTCCAAAGAACATGAAGGATTTTGAACTTAGAACAATTGAAGACCACTCGAGCATAGGCTCAAATGATGGTGAACTTGAACTACTCATGAAATTTAAATAGTTCATGAAACAAAAATTAAAGAACAAAAAGAACTCAACTATTTGTTATAAACGCAAGAAGAAGAACACAAATTGGGATGAATCGAGCTCATCCGAAGACGAGGAGAAAATCAACAAAGGCGATGTGGCAAACTATGCCTTAATGACTTTCGACGATGAGGTAATCAAAATGCCCTTAGTTTATTTCGAAATTACATGATGCTTTTCATGAGTTATTTTTTAATTTAGTTTAGAATAATATTTTTCATGAAAATTACATATTTAAAAATGAAAACGTAAAAAAAAATATGATCATGCTAATAATTTTGAAAATGATAATAAAAACTATATGTTTTATGTTAATGGAATAAAATGTTAGATTTAAATCTAATGATCCTATGTATGTTTTTTCAAGAATAAATAATGTGTATCTTGATGATTTTCGATTTTGATTAAAATCATGCTTGATGTCTGAATGAAAATATTAAGAAGTTTGATATCATTAATTGATATCACGCTTAATGATGATGCATGGCTTTTGTATGAAAAACTAAGCATGAAAAGTTGATTCACCTAAAAAGAAAAATGCATGACTACAACAAACAAATTGATCTTGATGGAAAATGCTTTATGAAATCAATTTCGATGATGCATAATGATGGAATTATGTAATGAAAATATTAAATATTTTGAAACCATGTTTTGATGTCATGGATAATGATCACGCTTAATAAATTTCAAAATTATGCATGATGATTTTTAAGTAATTTATGGTTTATTGATCTTGATGGTTTTTATGACGAAATTTATTTTTCAATCCTAAACGATTGATGATATTTTTTTTTTTATTTAGCATAAAAAGGACAAAGGCATGCTTGTATGAAACAAACTAAAAAGAGGAAAGCTTTCTCCTTGAAAAATTTCTCTACTTTATTGATTTATCTAAAAAGGAGAGATTAATGAATCTATCTGTCTTTTTTTTAACTATTGAAAACGATTTTGATTTGACGATTCAAATTTGAATGAGCTTTATCTTAATTTTTCAAGATTTATAACTTGAGATCTTTCTATGAATTAACATCTTTTTTTTTTCTCCTTGTTTCTTCTTGGTATTTTCTTAAAAGGAGATTTTTTAAATGAATCATGATTTTTCTTGTGAGTTCTTGGATTTATTATTTGAGATTTTTTTTAATCAAGATCTCTTCTTTGTACTCCTACAATTTTTTTTTATATTTTATTTAAGAGGAGATTTAATATATAAATCATATCTTTTGGTATTTACATGATCTTATCTCTCATGATATGATTTATTTTTGTATAACTCCTTATATTCATCACCCAATTAATTTTTCTTGATGAGATGAAATGAATGTGATGAAGTAAAAATATGCATGAAATATGGGATGCAATGTAATTTGATATTTAGATACCATCATAATTTAAAATGCTATGATTTGTTGCTAAAATGATGTATTATAAATGTTGATTTAATGTTTGGTATCATGAATACTTTAAATGATGAATGTTTGGTATCATGATAAAAATGTTGATAAATGCTTAAAAATTTTAATGTCTTAGTATCGTGTATGATATGGTCATAATGATGATTGATTTATTTTATTTTTTTTGGTATCATGCATGAAAAATAAAATATAAAGTTTTAAAATTATGTATGTTTTAATTTGAAACTATTATGATGCACAAACATATTGAAATAAGATTGATACTTTACCTTTGTCATGTTTTGAAAATTGTTGTAAAGGAAAAAAGAGATACAAAATTGTATCCTTCCCTTCTTTTTGACAATGACAAAGGGGGAGATAGCTAGCTTGCATAAGTCAAAAAAATGCAAATACTTGCAACTTGCACATTGCTAAAGGAAGCAAAAATCGCTAGCTTGCACACTTCAACAACAAAGCTATCTTGCATTTGTTTTCGAAATATTACTAGCTTACATTTTTTAAAATGATGTAAAAATTTACTAGCTTGCATGATATAAAACTTGCTATATTGAACATCACCTAGACTTGCTAGCTTCCAATCTCAAGAGAAGCAACATTGCTATCTTGCTTATCTCAAGAAGAAAAATATGCTAAACTTGTACATATAGCAAAATTTACAAACTTGCAAAACTTAAAATTTTTGCTAGCTTGCATAATTATAACAATATAGGTTATGTTAATTATACAACAATTTAAACTTATATATCCAAACACCGGAAAGGTACACTTCTCCTTTTTGTTGATGACAAAGGGGGAGAAGTATGATCATGTTATGCATGATGACGTGTTGCAAATATTCATGATGAAATTTGTAATGACTTGAATTCAACTTGAATTAAAGGTTATATCAATATGGCATATTGATAGGGGGAGTTTGTTTAAACTCCGAGAGTTACGGTTAACTCCATCATCAATTGGTTATCATCATCAAAAAAAGGGAGATCGTTGAATCTCAGATTGTGATGATGAAACCAATTGGTAAGTGTTTATGATTTGATCTACGTTTTTAGTTATGCAGGATGCTTTGATAAGGATGAGATAATTAAAGCAGGAAGAATCACGATGGGCTGGAGGAACATGTCAGAAGATTGGACGTCAGGCCAGTGGATCGATCGACGTATCGACAGAAGGCTTCGAGCCATGGATTCGAGCATCGGGACAAGAAAAGCATATATTGCGCCAAGGATATCATCGTTGCGCAGTCAACTGGCCGATTGGGCAATAGGCCACAAGAGAGGACGATGCGCCGAAGAATCGAACGAAGTGCTGAGGGACCAATGACATGCCGGACAACATGATTAATGCTTAGTATTAATTGTCTAGATCGAAGTATGTTTTACATATGCAGGATTAACTACAATAGCAAGGCATGAAGCAAAATGAAGTCCCGGAGTCAAGGACGTGATTTTGTTGGGAGTTCGAGAGTTCGTCGGAAGTCCGGACGTTCGTCGAAAGTTTTGTCGGAACCAGTCGAGAAGTCTCGGAGCTTGCTAGAGAAGCTCATCGGAACTCGCCAAGAAGATTGCCGTGAAGTCCAGGAGCTTGCCAGGAGTCCGCTGGAACATTACCGAGAGATCGTCGGAAGTTCGCCGGAAGATCGCTGGAAGAAACCAAGACTTACGAACTTGTTTAGCTTAAGTATATCTTAGATTTCGTAGTTAGCACATAATTGGGTTTGGAATTGGGCTAACCCAATTATGGGCCAGTTGGACCCATGTAAGAACTGTGTTAGGCCCAATGAAAAGGCCCAAACAATGCCGCAAGAGGTGACACCATCGTGACATAGTCTCCGAGACTGTGTCACGCGGTGGTACCACCAGTTTGGGCGGTGGTACTGCCCAGTTTGGGCGATGATACCACCCAGACACAGCCTCCAAGAGGCTGTAGGTGGTGGTACCGCCAGTCTGCACGGTGGTACCACCTAGTGTTAGGCGATGGTACCGCATAGTGTTAGGCGGTGGTACCGCCTAGTGTTAGGCGGTGGTACCGCCTAGTGCAGTGTTAGTGTCAGACTAACATTGGTGGTGGTACCGCTCGGACCTAGGAAACCCGGGATGAGATGTTTTTAGGCTCCAAGTTTAAATCAACTTGAAGCCTCAAAATACCCCTCTCAGCCCTGGTTAAAATACACTAGCACAAAGAGTTAAAAAGTGAAGAAACACTGTTGCAATCACTTGAGAAATCCTCTCCTCTAAGTCTAAGTTTAGAATTATATTTAGGAGGAGTGAGTACTTGTAAGGGTTATCTCCTAAACCCGATAAAAGGAGAAGAAGAATTGGTGGTCTCGATGGAAGAGGAATCGGCGGAGTAGATGTAGGTCACGACGACTGAACCACTATATAATCTGGTTTGCATTTCCTTCTTGCAATTTACATTAATTGCAAACTGCCTTCAATACTTTTACGAACATACTTTCAAGTTAAGTTTCCGAAATCGATTTTTAACGTACGAAGAAATTTCTGTAACCGACGTGATTTTACCACTGCACTAATTCACCCCCCCCCCCCTCTCTCTTAGTTCCGACCTCGTTCCTAACAATTAGCTCTTCTTGGATCTCATTTATGAGATCCAATAATTTAGAGGCTTATTGGATATCCAACAAGATAGGGCTCCAACAGAGATCTCATATCTGAACCTTTACTCATCACAACACCTACCATATGTGTGTGACCCTCTAGACCCAATATCGAGCTGGCCATGAGTCATATCTATCAGAACTCTTTCTAGCTTAGTGAATTATTATCTCTATAATAATTCACTCGACTCATCGACTACGAATGTACTAGACCACTACGCCATAGTCCCCAGATGATATAGGGGAATCTAATCCTTTGGACCTATCTGTCCTTAGTTACCTTGTACCTATAGTCTCTCATCAATCTAATATCCCAGAGATCATATACCAAGCATGGTGTTGTCAGGCCTATATGGTTTCTCATCGAGTCTCACTCTAATCAGATTCTCCTAGAGAACTCTTTCTCTCTCAATCCGAATGACCTTGGCTAAGGATTTGTTTTAGCAAGAACACAAGATATTCCTCTCATGATACCGCGAGCGGATGATCCTCTATCGACACTCAATAGCCCTCGTAAGGCTGATTGCCACTCCCAATAACTAGCTATAATAGATTTGGAACTTCCAAACCTATAAGTCTAGTATTAAAGAGTGGAGTACTCATACAGGACATTTTTGGTGTCTCAAGTCTAAGGACCAGATACACTACTGGGACTATGAAATCGTTGTTTGACAATAAGGCATCATTAACCATTCGGTATTCCGTGAGCGGATCAATCAGTAAATTCATTCTCTAATGAGCACCTACATTATATCCTTATTGTCTCCACACGAGCAGCTATGAGACCAACTATCTTCATCATTTGGACGAATATACAGCACGCCAGTCTATCCGGTTATCTCCATGTCCCTTTCGAGTAACCTATGACTAGATTTATTTAGGGTATGTGTTTAAAGATGATTCAGTCTCATTATGGTGATCTCATCACGATTCGATTCTCATTGCATAGATCCATGGACATCACAATATATATATATATATATATATATATATATATATATATATATATATATATATATATATAATGCTAAAATATAATAAGCAAAAAAGAATGTGTGTCATGTCACACGTACCATCACTTATGTGATTGGCTTATAGGGCACCTATGACTAGCAATCTCCCACTTGACCTAAAGTGAATCATCTATGTGTCTGATCTCTATCAAACCCCTCTGACGCTCAAAGACAATTTGAGACAACGGTTTTGTTAGTGGATCTCTCTTTCCACTACTACATCTCCTTGGGCTACGATCTCTCTAATAAGCTGGAACCTCCTTAGAACACTTCTGATGAGACCCGGATTCCTTCATTTAAACAATAGCCCTATTGTTGTCGCAATATAAGGGAATCAACTCCTCGCTATCCGACATGACTCCCAAAATATATGATGAACTTCTTCATCCAGACTCCCTTCTTTACTGCCTCTACTACAACAATATACTCTACCTCTATGGTGAAGTCAGTAGTAGTATATTGCTTGGAACTCTTCCAACTTACTACTCCTCCATTCAGGGTAAATATATACCCTGAATTAGACTTGCTATCATCGACATCAAACAGAAAACTCGAGTCCATATCGCCCTCAACCCCGAGGTTACTACCTCCATATACCAGTAAAAGATTCTTAGTCCTTCTCAAGTACTTAAGGATACACTTTACTACTTTCTAGTGATCCAAGTCTGGATCCGCTTGATACATGCTTGTGACACTTAGAGCATACTGTCACGAACGGTCGTCGCGCACTTGCAACAACTCCGTTCAACGAAGCAATCGTCGCTCACACCTACATGTACAACTGCTTGACAGCATGTTTTGTCTTGGTTTTGGGTCATTTTGCTTGTAAAAATGTATGTTCAAACAAGCTGCAGCGTTACAAAGCGATCGCTCACCGAACTAAGCAAAACAGCCCCAAAACAGCCCAAAATAGCTCCGTTTTCGTGTGTCGTAGGCTGATTTCTGGAATCCACCTCCACTCACCAAATCGTCAGTCATCTCAGCCCCTTGGAACCCCCTGGGTGGCACAGGGCTGGATGGGGCTTCGGTATAGTACCGGGCGTTGAACACTCCTTCGCAAGTTTGCATATTGTCTTGACGGGAACTTGTTGTCGCGCCCGGGACTCGGTGAGCAGTTATTTGTGGGCTTACAGCTGTTCGTTCAACCTTCTAAAGCCCTTGTTTTGCCCCTCTCCCTCTTTTCTCTTGTGCACGCAAGATGCTCGCTGAATTGCTTGTAAAGCTTCCCCTTTTCGCGAGACGTTGGGACTTGTCCGTCGCTCGTTCTTCGAACTAACCAACTTTCTCTTTTTACAGGTCCTTCGAGACTTGCGAGAGGTTACAAGTGGGCTGATCTTTACGGACGCAAATCGCAAGGGCGAAGCGCAACGAAAGCTTAGTTCGCGTCTTTGTCGCAAGAGTGCTCCGCGACTTAGGCAACGCAAGCTAAGTTCGCTTCTCAGCCGCAAGGGTGCCTCACGCCTTAGGCAATGCCAGCTAAGGCCATGACAATACGCTATATCAAGCCTGGTACATAGTATGATATACATGATAGACCGTATCGCTGAGGCATAGGTATCCTATCCATGTTCGTCCTTTCTTCAGGAGTCTTTTGGGGGACATACTCCTAGAAAGCGATATCCCACGTCTTATCGGTATGAGATATCTCTTGGAATTTTCCATGCCAAACCTTTTGACAATGATGTTTATATACCTGGATTGGGTTGTACAAGTTAAGCATCATCTTGGATCAATCTTTATAGATCTGAATCCCCAAGATATATGATGCTTCCCCTAAGTACTTCATGGAGAAGTTTCTAGATAACTAAGTCTTTACCATGGATAGCATTCCTACATCATTCCCAATGATCACGTTGTCATCCATATATAACACCAAGAAGGTGATAGCACTCCCACTTACTTTCTTGTACACACAAGGCTCATCTTCATTCTTAACGAAGTCATAAGATCTAATCGCCTCATCAAATCTTATGTTCCAACTTCGGAAAGCCTGCTTTAGTCCAAAGATGGATCTAAGCAACCTGCACACTTTATCTGGACTATCCTTAAATATGAATCCCTCAGGTTATATCATATACTCTTCCTCGAGGTTGTCATTGAGGAATGTGATTTTCACGTCCATCTACCAGATCTTATAATCATAGTGTGCTGCAATAGCCAATAGAATTCGGATGGATTTTAGCATGACTACGGGTGAGAAGGTTTCGTCATAGTCAATACCTTACCTTTAACGATACCCCTTGGCCACTAGCCTTGCTTTATAGGTCTCTCTATATTTCTATCTACTCTGATCTTCTTCTTGAAGATCCACTTGCAACCAATGGGTACAATACCCTTGGGTGCATCAACTAGGTTTCAAACCTTGTTTGAGTACATGGAATCCATCTCAGAATTAATAGCTTCTTGCCACTTCCCGGAGTCTATACTCGTAACAGCCTCCTCGTAGGTCTGAGGATCAATATCCTCAACATCCTCTCCTCTAATATGTCTCACATATCTCTCAATAGGATGGGATACTCTACCGGACCTATGTCTCATATTGTGATAACAACGAGACGATTGCTCAAGGGAAGAAACCTAGGTCTTATCAGAAGTCCAAGCACATTTTGAGGAGATTCCACCTAATTAGAGAGATCATAACCTATGAAGATATAGCTATGGAAAGAGTTCCATCCGAAGATAACATCATATGTCTCAAATTGTCTTTAAGCTACAAGGGTTTGATGAGGATCAAACACATAGGTGATTGGCTTTAGGTCAAGTGAGAGATTGCTAATCATGTGCCTTGTAAGCCAATCACGTGAGTGATGATATGTATGATATGATACATATTCTTTTTGCTTATTATTATTTATTAGAATTTTTTTCACTTTATGTTACTTGATGCATATAATGTGATATCCATGGATCTGTGCAATGGGAATCAGATCGTGATGAGATCATTATAATGAGATCGATTCGCCTTTAAACAAAGATTCTAAATAATCTCGGTTATAGATTACTTGAGAGGGATATCAAGATAACCAAAAAGATTGGTGTATTGTATGCCCGTCTATATGATGGAAGTGGTTGTCTGATAGTTGTTCATGTGGGGACACTAGAGATACAATGCAAGTGCTCATTGGAGAATAAGTTCATGGATTTATCTGCTTACAGAATCTTGGATGGTTGATGATACCTTATTGTAAGATAGTGATTCCATCATCCTACTTGTGTGTCTGGTCCTTAAACTTGAGATACCAAGGATGTCTTATATTAGTACACCGCTCTTTGATATCGAACTTATGGATCAAGAAGTTCCAAATCTAGCATAGTCGGTCATCGGGAGTGGCAATCAATATTACGAGAGCAATTGAGTATCGATAGAGAATCATCCATTCGCGGTGTTATGAGAGGAATATCCTATGTGTTTTTACTCAAGTAAATCCTTGGCTAGGGTCATTCGGATTGAGAGAGAAAGAGTTCTCTAGGAGAATCCGATTAGAGCGAGACTCGAGTAGATTTCATATAGGCCTGACTATATCATACCTAATATATGATCTCTAAGATATTAGATGGATGAGGGACTATAGATACATGGTAACTGAGGATAGATATGTCAAATGGATTGGATTCCCCTATATCGCTTAGGGACTACGACGTAGTGGCCTAGTACATCTATACTCGATGAGTCGAGTGAATTATTATACGCGATAATAATTTATTGAGTCAGAAGGAGTTCTGACAAGTATGACTCATAGCTAATTCGATATTAGGCCTAGAGGATCACACACATATGGTAGGTGTTACAATAAGTAGAGGTTCAGATATGAGATATCCGTTGGAGCCCCTATCTTATTGGATATCCAATAAGCCCTTGAATTATTGGATGTTATGGATAAGATCCAATAAGAGCTAATGAGAGATTATTGGGTAGAAGTTCACTAATCCAAGAGGCTTTGGTAGTTAGATGGAGATCTAGTACCCAATAGGGCAAGATCCATTAGGGTTAAGTTGATAAGGACCTCTTTAAATAGAAGGCAACCAAAATAGGCATAGGCTAGACTCTTTTTGGTTGCCACCTCCTATTCCCCTCCCTCCCTTTCCTCTTCAGCCAACAGCCCTAGTTAAGGGGTGTGTGGACAACAAGAAGGGCCGACCCCTTCTTGATCACCTGATGCACGTGGAGAGAAGGATCATGTAACTATTTATGGAGCGTCTTCACCGCATCTGCTATGTGGATCAGCGTTAGAGAGGAAGACAATTGACCTCCTTCATTCTCTCCCGTAGATCTGTAGGTTTATAGGAATATACAAACTCCTTAGGTAACACATCTTTTATATACATATAGTTTTTCAGTTTTATCGATTTTTGCGCACCAATCTTCGTACGATGATGATAAACTATTTTCTATGAGAAATACGAAATTTTTGTTTTCTGTTCTTCCACTTCATATGTGATGCTACCCCAATTTTCCTAACATATATATCCCACATATATCTTAGGAGCGATGGACACTCTGTTGGACCTATGCAATGTTAGAACATGTTTGCTAGGTAGCTGAACAGACTCATCCTATGGAATGGTGCTTGTGCTAAGTTCTCTAACCTTGCTCAACTCTCTCATGCTCCCACAATTTCCACCAAGAATGTGTTCCTTCTCAAGGAACACTTGTTAGGATCAAGTCAGCACTAAGACGGGGAGTGAATTAGTGCAGCGGATAAAAACGTCGGTTTGAAATTTCTTCGTATGATAAAAATTGATCTCGGAAGATAACTAGATATTGAATGCTTGTTCGTAAGCGTGGTGAAAGCAAAGTAAGGAGGAAGTGAAGCAATTGCAAAGTAAGTAAATGACAATAATAGAAATGCACATCGATTTATAGTGGTTCAGTCATCATGACATACATCCACTCCTAATTCCTCTTCTCTCGAGGCCACCGGCTTTCACTACTGATCCTCTTTTGGTGTGCAATTTCTATTTTGCTTTTCAATATCATTGCTAGTACCTTCTGAGTTAATTGCTTAGTTCACTTACTCTAAGTCAAGCACTCTTTCCGATATCAGTTTTCATCGAACGTAATTTTTCAAAACCGACATTTTTATCATAAACACTAATTCGCCTCCTGCCCCACTTAGTGCCGACTTGATCCTAACAAGTCTCCTAGATTATGTCAAGCGGTGGTACCGCCTATTCACAATCTCCTAGACTATATCAGGTGGTGGTACCGCTAGACTAAGTGGTGGTACCGCTAGTTGTCAGTCTAGCAAATGGTGGTACCACCTAGTACTAGCGGTGGTACCGCCCAATACTGGCCGTGGTACCGCTAGTACTCTAAAAACTCGAGATGAGACTATTTTGGCTCCAAATTTAAATTCATTTGGGGCCTATAAATATCTTACTCATCCCTACTCAATTCACACAAGAACTGAGAACAAAAATTGAGGAAAACGATGTTGTAATCTTGTGAGAATTCCCCTCTTCTAGCTATAAGTGTTGATTTCAGTTTAAGAGGGGTGAGCAGCTTGTAAAGGTTATCTCCTAAACTTATAAAAAAAAGAAAAGGGTTGTAAGAGGATAGTTGATCTTTGGCCGTTGAGAAAAGATCGATAGTGAAAGTTAGTGGTCTCGACGGAGGAGGAATCGAGAGTCGACGTAGGTCACGACGACTGAACCACTAAAAATTTGGTATGCACTCTTTTTCTGCTCTTTATTATTATTGTTCTCTGTTTTAATTGCTTATTACACTTACTTCAAGTGAAGCACACTTTCGAAATCATTTCCAATATGGGCTTTATCGAAATAATTTTTCTAAATCGTCGAAGCCTCTTAGTGCTGATTTCGATCCTAATAGTGTGAAATGATGATCTTTTCAAAGAAAATAATTAAAATTATTTCGAATTTAAATTCGAAGGTTATCATTTTCTAAATTTAAATTTATCTCGATATGACATATAGATAGGATGCTTGTTCTCGATAATGCATGAAGAGTTAAATCAATTTGAAAGAAATAAAGTTTGGATGCTTGTTTCTAGACCTAGTGCTCATCTTGTGATTGGCATTAAATGGGTCTTTAGAAATAAGCAAAATGAATAAGGTGTCGTGGTTCAAAATAATGCTAAATTAGTGACCAAATGTTTTAACCAAGAAGAATATATAGATTATAAAGAAACCTTCACTCCTATGGCTAGACTTGAGCCATAAGGATACTCCTTGCCTATAAATTTTTTATTTCAAATGGATGTTAAATATACTTTTCAATGGCTTTATTTTGGAAGAAGTTTTTATTTAGCAACCACCCAAATTTAAAAATAATTTTTTTTAAACTATATTTATAAATTATATAAGACTCTCTATGGGTTAAAGCAAGCCCCTAGGGCTTGGTACGAGAGACTTAACTTCTTTTTTTATTCAAAATAATTTTTTAAAAGACAAGATCGACACTATATTATTTATTAAATATTTCAAAAATAATTTTTTTTATTATTTAAATTTATGTTAATAATATTATTTTTGGTTCTACAAATAAATCTTTATGTGAGTTATTTACCAAAAATATGAGATAAAAATTTAAAATGAGTTTATTAGGTGAATTGACATTTTTCTTAAGATTACAAATTAAGTAGTTAAATAATAAAATTTTAATTAGTCAAACCAAGTATAGGATCTATTAAAATAGTTTTACATAGATAGTACTAAGGCTATTAACACGCGAATGAGCATTTCTACTAAATTAAATATGGACAATGAAGGAGAATTCTTTCATCAAAAAAATTTATAGAGGTATGATAGGTAGTTTATTATATCTTACTACAACTAAACCTGATATAATATTTAGTGTTGGGCCTTGAGTAAGATTCCAATCAAATTCTAAATAATCTCATTATAAAGCAATTAAAAAAATTTTAGATACCTAAAAGGAGCTCTTAATATGGGATTATGGTATTCTAAATCCAAAACTTTTGATTTGATTGTTTTTGTCGATGCTAACTTTATAGGATGTAGGATAGATAGAAAAAGTACCTTTGGAACTTGTAAGTTCCTAAGTCGTGCACTTATTTCTTAGTCTTTCAAGAAACCAAGAAGCAAAACCCTTTCGTTTTATCTATAGTCAAAGTTGAATATGTTACGGTAGGTGCATGTTGTGCACAAGCAGTTTGGATAAAAAAAAATACTCTAGAAGATTATAGATTTTATCTTAAAAATATTCCTATAAAGTGTGACAATGATCCACATAGTAGAGCTGCGACGACAGATCTGTAAGAGAGGATGAAGGAGGTCAAGTATTCTCCTCTCTAGTAATGATCCACATAGTAGAGCTGCGACGACGCTCCTTCAATCGTTGTCTAAATCTTCATACCTCCTATTTGAGAAGGAGAAAGGGAGAAGAGAATATGAGGTGACAAACAAAAACATTTAGCCTATGAGCCTTTGGTTCTCTCCTATTTATATAGGTCACCTATTAACTTAACCCTGATTGATCTTGCCCTATTGGGTATTGGATCTTCATCCAATTACTCGAGCCTCTTAGATTAGTGGATCTCTATCCAATAATCTCTCATTAGCTCTTATTGGATCTTATCCATATGATCCAATAATTCATGAGCTTATTGGATATTTAATAAGACAAGGGTTTCGACAGATCTCATATTTGAAGCTCTACTCGTCGCAATGCTTACCATATGTGTGTGATCCTCTAGACCCAATATCGAGCTGACCGTAAGTCATACCTGTCAGAACTTCTAAATTATAGAAAAAAATCTCCATAATCAATCATAAGTAGTTAATACATGTAAAAACTTGATCCAGGACAAAATTGAATTTTATACCTTTTAGATGCACACAATCATTATTTTTCTATGATGAAGCCATGTTGATTTAACCAGTTTCCTGGATTTATTGTTGTTTAAATGCATGTCTCTGACAATGAAAGGAAATAAATAATTGATATGATATCTGGAAGGCCAAAGGGCATGGATTTTACAAACTAAGTTTTGCTTATCTATCTCTGTTCAGTATTTGAAGCTCAAGTAAACTGTAAACATGGACAAGAAATATTCATCTAAGAATTTGCATCAGTAAACTTTACTTTCATTGTCACATAACTGGCCACAAATGAAAAATGACAAGTATTAGATCAGATTGTAGACTGCAACATGAGGAGGGTCTCTGCAGCTAATAAAGCATGGACAAGTGAATGAACTTGTGGTATTTTAGTATGAACGGAAGAAAAGAAATTCAGAAAAATAAAAAAACCATGATAGAATCTGAAATCAGGTAGTCAATGTTTTTATCCGATGCAGGAAAACTTATGATATCAGGACTAACTGGAGACTAATGTTTCTTTTGTTCAGAGTTAAATCTTATAAACACAACCAAGGATGCTGTTTTGATCTGATACCTATTTATAATCTTATAGATAAGTTATTTTTATCTGATGTTTAGAGAGGGCTAAACACAGTATGCGTGTTGTCATCATTGGCAATAATATGTAAAGTTTTACAAAATTAAAGTTCATAAAGATTATAGATCCAACATGTGAGCTGCTTTGATAGTTTGTGGAAAGCAAACAATATCATGCTTCTCTATGGAGCAAACTCCATAACCTGGAAGAGTTATCAAAACTAAGCAGGAAAGACTATTGTTCCCAGCATATGAATCATGACTACATTACCAATAAAGATACCATATATCTTATAGAAAACATAATACCACAGCCACTATATTTCAGATTGCTTCCATTCATGTTATGCAGAAAGAAAGCTCACTTATTTTCCAAATTGTACTCAAGTCTTAGATTTTCATGCCATCTACTGTTGTATTTAAGGTCTTCTCTCCAAACAGTATGCCTTTTCTAGCATTAAAGCTCATGGTCAAATGACTATTTGCATTTATAGCTATTTTGCTCATACCTTTTAGCATATGCTTCTTATAGTAGGCTTCATAAGCTGGTTAATGAGCATCCATAAATATGGGCCCAGTCTGTGAAGGCCAGTAGAAAGCTTCCTTCTCATTTGTGGGGTCATTTCTGGTCAATGGGAAGAGAAGGCCATATAAGAATGCTCCTTAAACTCATTTGAAAAAATATCGTTGACAAATATCACCTGAACTTCCAAACAATAATACCTGCACAACCAGCTGAATCCAATCCCCTCTCTAGTATATGAGTGTGTCTTGACATACCCTGACTTCCTCTTTTGTTTCCCACATTCTTCATGCAGCATCCAATTCCACAATCTACTCCACTGATTGTGGAAAAGTATCTTTTCCATATTTCAGCCTTCAGACAGTGATAACCATTTCTTGCTTAAAGAATACAACAAAATTTACCTAGTTTACTGGAGGTTCCAAAATTTTTATATGCCAGAACCTCTACTGTATTCAGATTGCTTTCAAGAGTTCATGAAGCCAAATAAACAAGATACAAGTGTAATTTTCCTAATATTCGATGTCCTGAAAAGATAGGCTACTGACTTTAGCAATATTTTAGAAAGATGATATTTCGAGGTTGACAGATAGATGAATTCTTGTGGTTTGGTTCTTTATGTCCAAGGTCTCATGTGAGAACTTCAGGAGCCTAGATTAAGTAGCTGAAAAAAGGCCAAAAAATATTATTTGGTTTCAGGTGTGCCCAATAAAATGGTCCAATGATAACTCAAGTAACAGGATCTCTCTTAGAAATTGTCTCCCATTAGCACCAGGATGAAGAAAACACTAAATTGAACTCCAAGGTAAGTGTCTGTACCTTTGATGTGACTGATACCATCTGCGGTCATGAGTAATATAGTCAGATATTGGATAAAGAAAAAATCTCCCCTGATTTGGAAGATAAAGAGCTGTCATCCTGCTGCATCTGAAATCAGGTTCACATGCTGATAACTAAGTTTATGTTTAAGCACCAGTTGATTCCAGAAAGGACAGCAGGATATGTTGCACATCACATGAAGGGATCATTTGCATGATCAATGAAGCCTTTATAGAAACACTATCCTGAATTAGTTGAAGTGTTGCCATTGATGAATATCAACTTAGAATTTTCATACTTTAAAACCTGAAGACCAGCTGTATCCTACATCTTTTGCCAACATACTAGCATCCAATCTTCCTCTCAATTTCACCTTTTCCTCCCACATTTTTTGTTCAGCATAGATATTTGATAGCAAGACATACGGACCATCTTTATGTGGTTCCAATTCCATAACCTTCTCAGCTGATCTCTCTCCCAGTTCAGTTGCTCCATGTATCGCACAAGTTCCAAGAAGAGATTCCCATGCCAATGGATCCCTTTCTATACCCATCTCCTGGATGAACTTCTCAGCTTCACTCAATTTACCAGCACGACCCAGCATATCAATTACACAAGCACAATGCTCCCTCTTTGGCTTGATGTTGTAATCATTAACCATAGAGTGAAAGATCTTAATCCCCTCCTCCACAAGACCTCCATGACTGCATGTGGATAAAAGTGCAAGAAAAGTAACCGAATCAGGGCTGGTGCCACTTCTTTCAAGTGCTCTGAAGATTTGAAGAGCTTCCTCTCCTTTTCCATGCTGACCAAATCCCAGAATCGTAATGGTCCATGACACTGTGTCATGGTTTCTCATGGTCTCAAAAGCCATTTGAGCATCTTCTGCACTACCACACTTGAAGTACATATCGATCAGTGCATTTCCCACCATTACATCGCAACAGAACCCCGACTTAATGATTCTTGAGTGGATCATTCTCCCATGATCAAGGCTCACCAACATACTGAAAGCAGGTAATACACTAGTAAAGCAAAATTCATTCTCCATCATGCCTACATACACCATTTCACAGTAAAAGCCCGCTGCTTCTTTGGCCAGCCCATTCTGCACTAATCCAGAAATTATCGCAGTCCACGAAATAATATTCGGGTCCAAAATTGTCTGGAAGACTTCAACTGCAGAATCCAATCCTCCTCCACATTTCATATACATAGTAATAAGAGCATTCCCAATCGGGGTATCACGCACCAAGCCAGCCTTCCAGGAACACCCATGGAGCTGCATACCAAGGCTCAGATCCCCTCTCTCCGAGCATGTCTTCAAGACGCTCGTCAAGGTGAAGCAATCAAGGGCACCACCACCCTCCTTGCGCATCCGGCAGAACATGTCCACGGCATGCCGCTTGCTCCCTCTCCGAGCGCACACATCAATCAGTATGTTCCAGGAGACCACATCCATCTCCTCGATCTCCTCAAATGTGCGGATTGCTTCCTCCAGCCCTCGACATCTCTCGTAGCCGCTGACCAAGGCTCCCCCAACGAAAGCATTCGAGTTGAGACCCATCTTGGTCGAATGGGAGTGGATTTGCTCCACCAACATACTCGAAGTGGCGAGCAACATCGATAGGGTGACGTTGTCGGGCTTGATGTTCTCGCACAGCATCCGAGTATAGAGTCGCAGAGACTCAAAGGTAGCATGACCCTGGCGAACGTGAGCAGAGATCAGCGTGTTATAAGAGACAACGTCTCTGCTGGGAATTACGTCGAACAGCTGCTGAGCTCGTCGAAATAGGCCGCTTCTGCAGTAAAGATCGAGGATTTTGTTCCACGGTGCGGAACAACTGGCCAAGCCATGGGACTTCAGAAGGCAGGCATGGGCGGCCGCCACGTCGTACATGCAAGCGTCGAGGAAGTGGGCTAAGCTGTGCACGTCAAAGGAAACGGCGCCGAAGGAGAATCGTTTAAGAAGCTCGCAGAGGTGGCGGGGTTTCGCGCACTTAAGCTTGAGGAACATCATTTTGTTGGGGAGTAAATATCAAACACGCTGATCTCGCCGGCTATATATATTGATTTTATGTTTAGCATAACGCAACAAGCTACCATCGAATTATATTTGTAAAAAGAAAGAAAACTTTAAATGACCTCCTAAGTATCTCTACGTTATTTTGGTTGAGATGCAACACTAAAAAAATATTATTAAAAGAAGGAACATAAGTCTAATGGGATTGAAATGTAATATCCCCCATTTTTTAAAAAAAATTTAGTAAAAGGTTTGTTTGTAAAAATAAAGATTATTTAATAATTATTTTATATTAAATGATATTATATTAAAAGTTTATGGCTAGGGACCTGAGAGTAAATATTAGAAGTTTGATATAATTTATGAAAGATTCAGATTTAAGTAAAAAAAAAAAAATAGTGGACATGTGTCACTAGCTAACCTAAGTTTGGTGCCACTTATCTTTGTTCTAAAGATGACACCTAGCCCCTTATAATTTTTGCATTAGCCAAAACCCAAATAATTAGATGAAAGATTAAAGAAAACAAACCTGAAGAGTTGCCGCCAATGTGAAGAAGAAGAAGAGCTTGAGGTTTTTCATCAATTTTCTCACATTTGGGATTCAAATAATTTTAAGGCAAGTGTTCTAACCTCATCCTACAGTAACCTTAATCTTTGTTTCCATTTTTACTCTACAAAATTTGAAAGATTTCAACCGAGAACCAAACCTTCTTTCGTTTTGATACAAAGCCATGAATCTGTAATTTTTCGGTAATCTGACCTCTATACAATGTTTTGGCCATAATATTTTGTAATAAACTCTGATTTAGACAAAACCTATTCCATTTGAAAGTAGACAAAAAAATCTTTATTTTGATACTAAGATCGAATGATTTAGAGTTTAAATGCCTACTAAGACTTCTGTTTAAATTAATCCTATAGATTCTGCAAAATAGGGACTGAAATTTTTGACCTCTTGTTGCTTAACTACTTATAACTTTCTGCTGTGAACTCAGATTCATACAAAGTATGATTTATTCCAAGCTAGACTCAAAGAAGTATATACCTGATTTAAAATTTTTGGAGTACAATTGCTAACTGAAACATCTGCTTTCATCAACCCTATGGATTCAGTAAAACAGAGCTAATATTTTCAGACCTTTCGCTATGAAATTATCTGTAACTCCTTGTTGTAAATTCTAATTCTTGTAAAACTTAATTTGCCTAAAATTAGATTGACAAAGCATTCTAATGACACCTGTTTTGTATAAATTGGAGCATAATTGCTTATCCAAATAGTTCATACAATGTTTCTATCAAATTCTACCAGAATCAAGCTTTGGTCGATTTCGGCTTTCCTTGTTTCTTCTCTTTGGAAATCGATTTCGGCAAAAACTCTTACTTCAGTTAAGCTTTACATTATTACCTTAATTTCCTATATACTTTTATCCTTTATTTATTTGTACATCTATAGCTATCATCTAAAGCTCATGTTTGCATCGTAATGATTCGGCACATGCATCCCATTGTTCCGCATTTGCTTTCGATATGTTCCTCTTCCAGTTTCATTTCTTTGGATATTGAATTCATCTAACTTTCTTATTTCAATTGAGCTATATGTGATTTCTTAAAATCCTTGTATGCTCTTGCTTTTGTTTCCTTTCAAATCTGAATACATTTGTGAAAGATTATGTTTGTATTGTATTGACTCGAAAGGCATATGTACATTTCGTTATTCCGCATGTGCTTCCAATATATGCTAATTCCATTATTCATATTGCCCCTTTGTACTCTGGTGTTTGTGGGATAAATATGAACCTTTGCTAGAAATGGTAAAGGGAGTTATGCTTAGAGCCCGCGATGCTCTTCCGGCCCCCTATGACTTCACTCAGACGTGGGAGACTTATGTTTGGTGGTCATTTAGAAATGGATGGACCATATTATGTTATGATCCCACTTCACCTTCTATCTGTTTGATATGAAATTCAGAGCCGACCTAGCACTTGGGCAGGGTGAGAGGGCTCGAGTAGGAAAGGGCTACCCGTGGATGGAGTCGAGAACTCATCACGGCGTGGAGCCACCACTGAGTTAAACCTCACATGCACTATGCTAGAGTATGACGTTTGAGCTTCTATTTCGTATTTGTTCTTTGATATGTTTTGAAATGCTTCTTATGCTTCCGAAATATTTCCATATGCCATTGATACGTTCTGAAGCATTTCATTCACCATTGATATGTTCCGAACTGCTTCTTATGCCATTGATATCCAAAATGCTCCTTACATCTTTGTTATGCCTTGAAATTACCATATGTCATCGATATGCTCCTTATGCCAATGATATGCTCCAATTACCTTTTCTCGATTGTATGAACAAAACGTGCTTCAAACGATACGACATTGTAATTCTGCATTCAAACAATACATGCTACTGTTTCATCTTGTATCTCTGCTTTGTATTTTGATACCTTATTTGTTTAAAGCATGTCCTTTTTGCTATGGATATGTTAGTCATTTGTTGAGCTTTATATGCTCACCCCATTGCTATATAAATTTTTCATGATAGCTTATCGCTCGCTAAAATATGTAAATTGGGTTGAGGCAGTGGAAGGCTAGAAGATTTTGGGGCAAATATTTTGTACTTGATAGGTTGATGTTGTATAAGTTTTTTTTGGGTGTAATGAAATATCAATGACAAATCTAGATTGATGTATCTTGTAAATATTTGAAAAGTACCTCTTACGTTAGGATTTTGGACTGTTAAGTTTAAACTTTGTACTGTTATAAACATGTAGTACATGTTGGTTTTGTGATTGCATTAATTGTCGCGCTTATGGATTTATAATATAGTTATGATTTAGTTAAGTTGCTTTTGGATTTTAATAATCATCTAGTGACATGATGTATGATTATAAACTACACAGGTTTTATGAATTGTGGATTGTAGAGGTAAATGACTTGAATGTTTTTCTTAGTGACCTCAAATGTGTGATTCGATCCTGGATTATTTGTTGAATTATAATATTATCAATCTTGAGTTTGGTTCACACCTCCTAAATGAGAATTAAATTCGGGGGGGCGTGACAGAGTGGTATCAGAGCCTGGTTTAAGGATCACTGAAATATTTGATATATTGACGTGCAAAATATATTGAGGTCTAGTGAACTATAGTGATTGGTGGAAATTTTCTTTGATGCATTTGAGGAATCTAGGATGACGAGGACATTTAGTCCTCTTACTTCATCTGCTTTTGATTAATTAAGTGCGATAAAAGGGTTGATCGAGGATATTAAATCAGAGTGGCGCAGTAGAAGCGTGGTGAACCTAATACATTAGTAGCAGAAAATTGGATGATGCGATTGGAGAAGATATTTAATGTACGAAATTGTTCTGATGATCAAAAGAATTTCTGGAGATCAAGGACAGAAATAGCAAGGACAAGTTTACCAAAAAAAAAAGATTAGAAATGAATCAGAATGTGACAATAAGAGGGTCAAGACATCATCGATTTGAAAAAGGAAGTCACCACAAAAGATTCAATCCTGTATATGATGCGAGTTAAATTATAAAATAAGTTTGTATTTGTAGGTGACTGGAGCCTATTTTTGCTTGTGAAAATTTAGATCATAAAATAAAAGACTGCCCTTTGAACAAGAAGAAAGAATCATTGCTTCATAAATCATCAACCCATGTTAGAGTGTATGTTATCACGGAATATGATTCTAAAGCTTCTGAATTAGTGGTCGAAGGTATTATTCATGTTTATGAAAGAATGCAAATATTTGTTTGACCGTGTATCTCATCTATGATTTAATTTGTAATATTTTGCTTATCACATGGGCATTCTACCTAAACCATTGGATTATATGCTATATGTAAATATGGCTATTATGGATTGTTTGATAACAAACTCGATCTAGTCATCTTGTTTGATTTATATTGGAGAACACAAACTTCTTGCTGATTTGGTTCTCCTAGATATTTAGAGTTTTGATATTATATTAAGTATGGATTGACTATCTTCCAATCATACCAGTATAGATTGTTATACAAAATGATCACTTTTTGCATACTAGATCATCCCATCTTTTATTTTGAGAGTATTGGGCATGATTTACCTCCTTGCCTGATGTATTTCCAGATGACTTGTCTGATTTACTTCCAAATAGAGAGGGTGAATTTACTATTGATTTGGTCCCCGGGACAACCCCAATATCTAAGCCTCCTTATAGAATGACACCACTTGAGCTAGAGGAATTGAAAAAGCAACTACAAAAACTATTAGATAAGGGTTTCATTCGACCCAGTATTTGACCATGGGGTGATGATTGTGAGCAAAGTTTTCAAGAGTTAAAAAGGAGATTGACTAGTGCTCCTATTCTCACTATTCCAAGTGGTGATAAGGGATTTATGGTTTACACTGATACTTCAAGAAAGGGCCTTGGATGTGTTTTGATGCAAGAAGGGAAAGTGATTGCTTATGCTTCTAGACAACTAAAGAGTTATGAACTAAATTATCCAACTCATGATTTAGAATTGGCAGCAATTATTTTTTTCTCTAAAGATTTGGAGGCATTACTTGTATAGGCGAACATTTGAAATCTTTACTGATCACAAGAGTTTAAAGTATATTTTTACTCAAAAAAGAGTTAAACATGAGGTAGCGGAGATGGATAGAACTTCGAAAGGATTATGATTGTACCATTCGTTATCACCCGGGTAAAACTAATGTTGTAGCATAGGCCCTTAGTAGAAAATCTATAAGTTTTATGGTGACTTTGGTTGTGAAGTAATGGAAGTTATTAGAAGAGAATTATGATTTGAATGTTATGAGAGAAGGGCAAGACTCAATGATATTAATAGCCTCCATCCAAGTGCAATATGATCTCATTCAACAAATTAAAGAAGGACAACTACGAGATCGACGCTTGATCTGCTTAAGGAATGAAGTAGAAAAGGGATTGAAACTGAATTTTCGAGTTTCAAAGGATGGCCTATTGAGATTTGGGGATAGAATATGTGTTCCAAATGACTCAGATATCAAAAAATCAAATCTTAAGGGAAGGTCATAATTCAAAGTACACCATGCAACCTGGTTGCACTAAGATGTATAGAGATCTCCAAAGTCATTATTAGTGGGAATGTATGAAGAAGAAGATTGCAATATATGTTTCAAAGTGTTTGACTTGTCAACAAATCAAAGCAGAACACCAAAGACCTGGAGGTTTGTTGCAACCTTTAGATATTCCTGAATGAAAATTAAATTCGAGGAAGCGTGACAAAGTGGGAATGTATTACCATGGACTTTATTTTAGGACTACCTTGAACTTCTAGAAAGCATGATGTTATTTGGGTAATCATTGATAGGTTAACGAAATCTACACATTTCCTACCGATCAATATGACTTATTCTCTTGATAGGCTTGCAGATTTATATATAAATGAAATAGTAAGACTTCATGGTGTTCCAAAAGAGATAATCTCTGACAGAGACTCCAGATTTCTATCTAGATTTTGGAGAAGGTTACGGGAATCTATTGGCACTAAAGTCAAGTTTACCACTACTTATCGCTCTCAAACTGATGGTCAATCAGAAAGAACCATTCAAACACTTGCGGATTTGCTTCGAGCCTATGTTATGGATTGGAAAGGTAAATGGGATAAAGATATCTCTCTTATTGAGTTCACTTACAATAATAGTTATCATTCAAGTATTTAGATGACTCCTTATGAAGCTTTATATGGGCAAAAGTGCAGGACGCCTATATGTTGGGAAGAAATTGGCGACAGAAAATTATTAGCACCAGAAAAAGTACAAGAGACTACTGAGAAAATTCAACTTATAAGAAAAAGGTTAAAGATTGCTCAGAGTTGTCAAAAGAGTTATGCTGATAATAGAATACGAAATATTGAGTTTCAAATCGGGGATTTTGTATTCCTGAAGGTCTCCCCTTCTAAAGACATTGTAAGATTTGGGAAGAAAGGAAAGTTAAGCCCAAGATTTATTGGACCTTTTGAGATTCTTGAGAGGGTTGGTTTTGTCGCTTACAGGATTGCCTTCCAACCATCATTGTGTCATATCCATGATATATTTCATGTTCCAATGATCAAAAAGTATATACCTAATCCCTCTCATATCATTAAGTATGAGCCGATGGTGATTGATAAAGACTTGTCTTATGTGGAAGAGCCTACTCGGATTGTTGATAAAAAAACGAAAAGATCTTGAGGAATCGGGTTATCCTTCTAGTTAAAGTGATCTGGAGATATCATTCTGGAGAGAAAACAACTTTGGAGCTTGAGGAAGAAATGATGAAAGCTTATCCTCATCTTTTCGTCGAATGAGGTATGATAAATTTAGAGGACTAAATTTTTCTTTAAGGAGGGGAGAGTGTAACATCCCCCATTTTTAAAAAAAATTTAGTAAAAGGTTTGTTTGTAAAAATAAGGATTATTTAATAATTATTTTATATTAAATGATATTATATTAAAAGTTTATGGCTAGGGACCTAAGAGTAAATATTAGAAGTTTGATATAATTTATGAAAGATTCAGATTTAAGTAAATAATAATAATAATAATAATAATAATAATAATAATAATGGGTATGTGTCACTAGCTAACCTAAGTTTGGTGCCACTTATCTTTGCTCTAAAGATGACACCTAGCCCCTTTCATGCATGCATGACACCTTACAATTTTTGTATTAGTCAAAACCCAAATAATTAGATGAAAGGTTAAAGAAAATAAACCTGAAGAGTTACAGCCAATGTGAGTTTGAGAAGAGAAGGGAAGAAGAAGAAGAAGAAGAAGAAGAAGAAGAAGAGCTTGAGGTTTTTCATCAATTTTCTCACATTTGGGATTCAAATAATTTTAAGGCAAGTGTTCTAACCCCATCCCACAGTAGCCTTAATCTTTGTTTCCATTTTTATTCTAATTTGAAAGATTTCAACTGAGAACTAGACCTTCTTTCGTTTTGATACAAAGCCATGAATCTGTAATTTTTCGGTAATCTGACCTCTATGCAATATTTCGGTCATAACATTTTGTAATAAACATTGATTTAGACAAAACCTATTCCATTTGAAAGTAGACAAAAAAATCTTTATTTTGATACTAAGATTGAATGATTTAGAGTTTAAATGCCTACTAAGACTTCTATTCAAATTAACCCTATAGATTCTGCAAAATAGGGACTGAAATTTTTGACCTCTTGTTGCTTAACTAATTATAACATTCTGCTGTGAAATCAGATTTATACAAGGTATGATTTATTCGAAGCTAGACTCAAAATTCTTTCTGAATATACCTAATTTGAAATTTTTGGAGTACAATTGCTAACTGAAACATCTGCTTTCATCGACCCTATGGATTCAGTAATATAGAGCT